>NC_136976.1:22334494-22381994 GCF_032717465.1 Coenobita brevimanus
GGATGACATACTCCTACTCACACAACAGCAGACTGACCCGACCCGCACCACACAAGTCACTAAAAGGTGAGTGTCATGGGAATCGCTGAATATGGACTGGTTTGTTTGTTATGCAGACTTGTTATATGGTTAACTCTTTGCCTGCTATAAGTTTCTAAAGCCAAAGAAAACGGTTTCTCGTTATCTGGAATGAAATACTAAGTTTCTCATTCTCAATCCGAATAAGGATCATGATAATTAAGAACATGACTTTTGGCATAGGTTTCTCTCCAGGATAGTAAATTTATCTGACGCTAGCCGGAAAAAAAATGTACAGAAGGCTCTTCGTACATAAAGAGTCATCGTCACGGATTTCCAACATATAATAATTTTAAAAAGTTTACTGACGTCTCCAATATGTGGCCTGCAGGGTATTTGGCCGAGATCCTTCAACAGCATTAACGTTTTTGTTCATTAGTGTATGTCTAATGTACACTATGTCTATAGACCAATAACAGATCCAGACACAATATTCACTGTAATGACTGTTCTTCAGTGTGTCAAAGTTTTAATCGTTATACCAGTGAATACTGTGCCGTCTGCTATTAAGTTAGTGATATCGTGATTACAAACGGAATGATTCACAAACCAATTAGAAGGAAGAAAGAAAGTAATGTCACTGATATTTATCAGCTAAAATACTTTCCTAACGCAACCCATTCATCTCACATTATAATGTGAGAGATGAATGGGGTAAGTTGTATTATGTTAGACTGAAAGTAAAGTCGTAAGCTACCAGTGGGGCAGGATTAGTGCCGTATGAACTGGATTAAGTTTAAGGATAAATGATAAGCTACAAATCGGGAAGGGTTATATTAGGTTAACAGTAGACTGGTAAATCAGCGATGGGTGGGTTAGGTTAGGTTAAACTGAAGTTAGAGTAGTAAGCTAGCGATGGGGATCGGTTGAACCAACACTAGGTAGGCTGAAGTTAGGGTAGAAAGATAACGATGTGGAAGGGTTATGTTAGGTTGAAAGTAGGGTGGTAAATAAGCGATGGGGAGAGATAGATTAGAATAGGCTGAAGGTAGAGTGGTAAGCTAGCTATGTGGGAGGAATAAATTATGTTCGATTAGGTTAGAGGTACAGTCAGGAAAAGTTCCGCATTACCCACCTTTCGAAGCACTGGTGAGACGGGTGAATGTGAAGCGGTGGCCAGACCTCGTATGTCTGGTAACTGTGAGTGTGAAGGAGGGGGAGGCGGGGGACTGGGGGCACAGGAGGGTTTGGTGATAGGTTGAGAATCACGTGTAAGCCAGCAGTGTATGACTCGGATAGTGTGTTTGAGTTAATTTATTATGGACAGATGACAGTATGATGCTAGCATTTTATTAACAAAATTACATAGATGTCTGCAGTGTTAATGTTGTCAGGAAAGTTATGGAAGTTTGCTGGGTTCGGACAGAGGTTTGAGTGCTTTCATTCCTTCTCGACTTTAACAAGAGACGTTTCCCCAGGATATTTAGTAACGATATAACATATATTTTGTGGTGACTCGAAAACAAATTCTCTCTCTCTCTCTCTCTCTCTCTCTCTCTCTTTCTCTGAATTCTTATAAATTTTTTCAATTATTTATCATTTGTCATCCCACTATAAAAAGCCGCCTGCAAACATTTCTAGTGTTACTTTTTTAATTATTCATCCCGACCTTAGAGTCTAGTGTAGTGTGTAATAATAATAATAAAAAGAACGGTATATATGAGCGATTAACAGACTCTTCGTTTTCCTTTAGGCAGCATGACGTGGGAAGTCCTAATTATAAGATCAGTCTTTGTAACTATCAATCATATCGAACATTATGCAACGAAGGCAAAGAAGAAGCATACTTTTGACAGGAAATGTACTGTTTTATAATCATAATGCAGTAATATAGACAGACTCAGAGAACAGTGTGATACCATATGATCAACATACAGGGGTGGATCCAGGAATTTTCGGTGGGGGGGTCTGATTCGCTGATTCAACCAAAGACTTGACGCGACATACTGATATTTCAGTGTTGAAATTGCCTCTTTATTCAATGATAAATGGCCGGTGGGGGGGGGGGATGCATCTCCCCCATCCCTCCCCCCTGGATCCATCCCTGTCAACATACCGCTTTTGCACTCTGAGAATACGTCTGACGCATTATCATTGGCAATTGATACTCTAACGTGAGCAACTCTCCAAACTCTCCCACTCCCGGCCAACCTCCCTCCCACTCACAGTTACCAGACATTTAGGGTCTGACTGCCGCTACGTGACTATTCGTCGACCACCAATGCTCCAAACAGTGGGTAATGCGGAACTTTCCCTGACTGTACAGGTGCACGGTAGCAACAGGCAGAAAAAGTTGCAGACAGTAAATTCACCACATGCACACGACACCATACGTACTAGTAAAAAGAGGAAGTTCTTTTACTGCCTTCCTTTAAATATAGAACGGAGTGAAATGCCTTATACAAGCCGAAGGTGAAGGATGAAAGGGAACCGTTTTAACTAAGGTCCCGACTTAAGAGGTTTTATTCCCTTCAGGCCGTGGATGTAATTTTGCACTTTCAGCTTTGTCATTCAGTATTAATCAGAGTACCAGGGATTTATCGAACTGGAAGAGTTATATTTAGTGTCCAGCACTATGTTTTTCCCTTAAGTAAAATAAAAACTTACAAAAATATTTAAAATAATATTTGAATTATATCACTGCATTAATGTGGCTAATTTACTTCCTTCTCAGTATGAATAATATGACTTGGAGATTGCAAGAATGTTAATATAAATACACCATTCCTGTAATGCGGTTAATGTTGGCGTTTTAGAACGGCTTTTGGGACCGAATTCTATGTGGTATTGAAGGTCACGTAATTCCTCTTCCTCATCGAACGATTATATGGATATTGTACCTTGACATTCTCGTGTATGGTTCTTATTTCGTTTTAATATATTCATAGTCGGCGTCGGTAACATTCAAGGGGATCTGATAAGGTTTCATATGCAGACCAAATCACTAGTGGAAAGATGTTACGAAGCATCCAATACTACTTCCATTACGTCCTTAAATCTGATAACTCGCCTTTTATCTGCCACAGCAAAAAACGTAGGAGAGTACACACTGCAGAGTTTGATAAGAGCGCTGGCTGAAACATGCCTTTGCCCTAGAGTTCGTTTATGGCGGCGATTTCAGCCGCTTCAGGAACACGAGGCAATACTGCTGAGCGGGAGGCACGGAGGAAAGGAGGGAAATGAAGGAAAGCGTATACACACACACACACACACACACAAAGTGTAGCTTTTATTATTTGATGTTGATTTTTGCCAGTTGCATAATATCAGTTATATAATTTAACATTTTCTTTACGTTTGCTGTTCACTGTCTATTTATTTACGAGTCCCCCGCTTCCGTGATCGTGCATTGCAAGCGCTTTATAGAACAGACCAGCATTCATTTCTTACGATTTATCCGTCCAGTATTAATTTGCTTCACTTTTTAAATTTTATTTCACTGTTTGACTGATAAACTGTGCCCCCTGTTATTCCCTCTGGGTTTCGTGCAATGCAAATGTGGTGTGCCAGCGGGAGGTGGATCTTTGACCACCACGAGAGAGAGAGAGAGAGAGAACGGACTGACACGAACAGGGGGTGAGAGGGGAGACGCTGGAAGAGTTGGGGTAAGTATGCTGGTCATTTAGCGTTACTGGACCTACAAGTAAGGGGATTATTAATGGCTGTATCTAATCTTTCCAGTTCGATAATTCAGCTCTCATTAAAAAAAAAAAAAAAAAAAAGTCATCTGCATGGAGTAAAAATGAAAGGATAAATACATCATTACTCTGAAGGAGATGAGAATTAAGCAGAGAAGGAACACAGTAATACAGAATACGGAAATCAAGGAAAAGTGGAACGTGGCGATGAATGCTGGAATAGAGATACGCGAAAATGATTTTTAAAAAGTCGGTCGGGAACATGAAAGTATGCAAAGAAATAGAGCTGTAGAAAAAGAAAGCTAACTGAAAGTGGATGAAGGGGAGGGTAGGCAGTAACGAAAGAGAGAGAGAGAGAGAGAGAGAGAGAGAGGGGGGGGGGAGGATAAAAGTAGAACTTGAAAGAGAGTGAAAATGATGGTGAAAGCTGATGGAGAAAAGTACGGAAGTGAAGGGAGGCAGAAGGAAGCAAATTAAGTAAGGAACACGAAGGTATTCCCTGAACAGATGTGGAAGAAGATGAAGAAGAAGAAGAACGCTTGAAATAATGCCTATCGACTGCCTAGAACTATTAAATGCAACCAGAGAAGAGGGGAAGGTGGGGTTAGGCAGCGAAGTTCGGAAGAAATGGAACAAGGTGAGAGTATAGTTCTGAGTGTAACAGAGAAAGGGGTGAAAAATGGTGGAGAAAAAATGAGAGTGAGACAAGTGCACAAGAAACGGTAAGAACAAGAAGCGCAAGAAGGAACACTCAAAGTCTGCAATACCTGCACCCACCAGTTGGTCAAACAGAAGAATACTGTACTTTGCCCCGTGACATTGATCATACACCAATTGCTCCCGGAATCCGGTTACTTCATTCTCGCCTGACCCTTGACCATTCCATCAAACTTGGACCGAATCAGATCAGAACTGTTGGAACTGACTCTGCATCGTGACCTTGGCATTTTATCTTTCCCTGTGACCCTGACATTTAACTGATTGCTCTCAAAATGGAATCCCTTAATCCTTGCTCGTTTCGCGGACGCTGGTATAAACATAGCCAGGAATATGAAAATTCAACAGAGAGATAGATAGATAGATAGATAGATAGAGAGAGAGAGAGAGAGAGAGAGAGAGAGAGAGAGAGAGAGAGAGAGAGAATATAATTAATAAAACATGGTGAGACTGGGGACGGAGGTAGGGACTTGGGAAATGTTGGTAGGCAATTAATAATAAGGAGGAGAAAACATAGAATTTTTAATCGACGAAGTAAGGATGAATGTGGTGGTGAGAACTGGAAGAGACAGAAATACGAAAATGAAAGAAAGAGTAACAAAGCAATATTAGTTACGAATGAGAAATATCGGAAGTGCGGGTACAAAAATATGGTGAGTGATACTGTACAGAATGCAGCAATATGAACGACGGAAATTGAAAAGAAAAGAATGCGAAGAAACAACGAGGAAAGCAAGGTAGCTTGACGCAGAGGCAGGAGGGAAGTGAGGGATGGAATGTTGGTGAAAACAGGGAGACCGAAATCCGGAAGCGAGGAAAAAAAATGACAAAAAAAAAAAAAAAAAAAAAGGCGTAAACGGTGTAGAGGAGAGCAATATGGGGGTGTGGGATTAGAAAAAAAAAAGGGATACGAGATAGGGGGCAAGGTAAATAGAGAATACGGTAGAAAAAAATAGTTTAAGAACTGAGGGTATGAGATGGAAACAAAGACTATGATAATTCTTAGAAAAAAAAAATACACGAAGAAAAGGAGATACAAAAAATACAGATGGACTTGAGGTGGAGAATAGGGCAAACAGGAAGATAAGAGTACGGAAAAATGCAGAGTTCAGAAAACGAGCAAAAGGGAATGTGAAAACGGTGGTGAAAATAGAAAGAGTAATTGAGAAAAAATGACGAACCTAAGGCGGAAGGTGAATGCATGAGATGAACGAGAAAAAATAGCAAACAATACGGATGGGGACAAGAAGTGGGGAGGAAAGGGGAGGCAAAGTAAGAAAACAGCGAGGAGAGAAACGTAGTGTTCAGAGAGTGATGGAGGGAAAAGGAGGGACGGATGGTGAAAATTGGAAGAGGGAAATGCAGAAGTAATTAAGTGAATGAGAGAAATGAATACACACACACACACACACACACACACACACACACACACACACACACACACACACACACACACACACACACACACACACACAGCTGAAGGTATTGGATGTGAAATATGGGAATCGGATTCAATAAAGAGATGCTCCGATGGGGAGAGCCAGTAAGGAATAGAGGGAGATGGAGTGAAGATGGAGAGCTTGGATGCTGAGTGAGCGGGCGAGAATTAGAAGTGGAAATGGAAGACTGGATAATAAACATAAAGGTGTACGTAAGGAGAGGAATTTTAATGGAGGAAATTAAGACGTAGAAAAAATCAGAAACAGTGTCGCACATGAGAAAAAATTAATTAGGAAAAACAGGAAAGCGAAAAATATCGACATAGAAGGATAAACGACGGAGAAGAATGAAAATGAAAATCATAGCAGGGTTGGAAAAAAGCGTGTCATAAATGATTTATGACAAGACAGTGATTTAAATCAGTCATAAATGTCATAAATATATTTATGTTCCAAGTTTCCAAAAATATATCAAATTGTGTACTTCTGTAAAACTATGAAAATTTACCAGTATATAAAGCTCTGTTTCATCATGTCCCACATTACTATAGCTACATTCAGAATCTCAGATAAGGTCAAATGAAGTAACATGTCATGTATTTTAGTTTGCTTTTACTTGGCCAAGAATTAAGTGCACTGTGACTGACATAAATGAAACAAAACCATACAATCATACATGCTTAAATTATAATGACTGCTCCTTAAAAGATAAAATTAAATAATATTTCTGATTTGATGGATCAGTGATAAAAAAATTATATGTTTTTTTTTGTACTGTCTTAATAAATTATAAATTTTAGATTTTTCTATTCTTTCTGAAACTAAAATTGTATTATTATTCCTGAAGATTTTAAATAAAAAGAATATATGTTTAGATAAAGGGTACTGTACTGTAACATAATTCTTAATTTTTATTAAAGAACATTTTTCCTTTTAATAACTACAATGATCAACTGTAGGTGGTTTGTTACGTTTATATATTATGTATAATGAATGGTTTTTTAGTAAATATACATATTTTTAGCTGGATTATACAACTGATAACTTTTCATATTCCTCCTATGAGGCCTATTGTATAAGTAAAAAATATGTACAGTATATTAATACATAAGAAATAAACATATGGTAAGCAATGCATTGATTTTGGGAGGAAATGAGTAAATAAAACTTTGTGAAATTATGCGTGTAATATTTTTTTATATATTAATGACATTTTTTTATTTTTTTATGTGTCCGACTCTGGGCAAAGGCTGCAGGGCCTATTTCTCGGGGGCAGTGACCCATTCCGAGGCCCAGTAGTCCTCCTACACCTCCACATGTCACCACTTCGGTGCTAACACCAACCTTCCATATTGAATACATGCTAGGGATGTCTCATACAGGACTGGTGTATTGGTATTAGCGGGGGTGTTTTTACGACATGTCGGCGGGTCATCTGGTAGATCAGGAAAGTCTGCTTTTAGGAGATTCAAATCCTTAAACTGTTCCCTGCCTCAGCCGGGATTCGATCCTGGGTCCATTAGGACTGCAGGCCGCCTCTCTACCGATTCAGCCACCGCCTCCCCCAAACGTTTATGACACGAAAATTGTGTCAAAACTTGCTGATTTAGATCATGATTTAAATCACTATTTTAAATCACTTGATTTAAATCATGCCAACCCTGAATCACAGAATACTAGATATGTTCATACCTGCAAAAATATACAAGATTCAGCTTTAATATGGCACTCAGGTCTCTCTGGTGGAGGGACAGTGTAAGGATATATATATATATATATATATATATATATATATATATATATATATATATATATATATATATATATATATATATATATATATATATATATACCTAGGCTCCTTCCCCCAAGGAAAGGGAGGTAGCCGAGACAGGATGACACACTCCCCATTTACTCATCCATTCAAACACATTAATTCACATCGCATCTTAGCCCCAAAGGGGAGAAGGGACAGAACCTCACCGCACCACACCGCACAAGGGTCAACTGCGCAGTGCAATCAGTGACATTCGCAGCAGGGCCCGACAGCAGGGCTGGTTTGCCCCTGCCACATCATAATACACCCATCCCCTTACCCGCACCTGACCTGACTAACAATGTACCAAACCCAAATGATGGCGGAGGGAATTGGGAAGGGAGAGTAGATATAAGAAAAATAGTTCCGAGATAGAAAAAGTGAAAATTGTGCTGAATACAGGAGAGAGAGAGAGAGAGAGAGAGAGAGAGAGAGAGAGAGAGAGAGAGAATGTACTGAATAAATAAGGTACAAAAAATTGGAAGAGTGGCATCGTAGGGAACGCAGGCAGTTATGAATAGAAATTAAAAAAGAAAAAGGTCACAGACTGAAAGAAAGAAAGTGAATATAGTGAAAAATAACTGAAAATAAATATGGAGATCGTCCAATATATTACCGATTTCCGGGAATCGAACCCGGGACTCTCAAGTGTGATTCCCGACATATTGGTAATATATTGGATGATTTTTCCTGTGTACAAAACAGGTTTCTCTCTAAATATAAGGAGAAACAAAACACGAATTTTATGCAGAAATATTACTGACAGGGAGGAGGTACGGGACGGAGAGAGTGAGGAATATACTGTAGAGCAGGAAAATTATATACATTTCAGACATTAAAGAGCGGGGTGAGTGATGCAATGATGATCGGAGCGAAAAATTAAGGAAGACCATTACGTAAACATTAGAGAAGAAAATTGCGTTATGAAAAAAGGAAATATAACGAAAAGGGAGGTAGAAATTTTACTATCTGTTGAGAGATGGGGCAAGGGTCGATTCTTTTATGAAAATCGAGTAGGAGAATGTGTATAGTTACGCGTCTGAGGGCTAGAGGATAAAAGCGATTATGAAAATTCTAAGGAGTAGTGAGAAGGCTCCCTACGTGTCAGCAAGTGGGTTGGTGGAAGGTTAGTGCCCCTGTCCGTAAAACAAATAACTCTAAGTCGAATGGCCACCCCTTACGGGATTATGGCGACTGGCAATAGATAGTTAGATAGTACGAAAGTTGTGGAAAAGTTTCAAACAGAGACGAGATGGGGGACGGAAGCTGTTATGAATGGCGGATAAGAAAAAAGTAAGAAGTTCCGAGAATAAAGAAATGAGGGATGTTGGTGAAAAATGACAAAATAGAGATAAAAAAGAATATCATAACATATATAAAAACATTATGAATGGAGGGGAGATTGTAGTCCCAGGCAGTTAAGAAAAAACAGTAAAAATAAAGTATTTCAAAATGGAGGGGAAATAAGGATAAAATGATGATGACCAGTTGAAGAAAAATATAGAGATCAATAAGAAAAATAGTAAGTGGAAAAATTATGAATGAAGGCTTATGGCTTTCAGAGAGAAAGAGTAGGAAAAGGATACAGAGTTCTGAGACTAACCGGGAACATGGTGAATATTTTGGTGAAAAGTGCATAGAACTTCAAGAAAAGTAACATACCAGACGAAGTATAATAACAAACGCAGAATAGTGACGAAATAGGGGTGGACACCGTTAGGTAAAGAGGGTGAAAATGTTTTCTCGCACGAAGATGGAGGGAAAGGGAGTGAAAACGTCACTGAAAAGTTTGTAGTGGGGCGCTGGTGGTGGTAAAGGGGCAGGGGAGTCTGGTTTAATTACAGCCCTGGCCCTGGCCATTAATCAAGCCGTCTGCCTGTATTGATTACTTGTCTTGGATTAAAGAAATAAAAGTCCATAGACTGATGGATCATCAATTCTTCCTTATCATTTTGGTGTGTTTTAGGTTACTCGTTTGCTATAAAGGTTAGACCAGTCTCTTCAGCTGAACAGATTCGCCTGGTGGTAGCAAGAAGAGTAATAGGTACAAAATACTTTATTGTTCTGATGAGAGGTCGCGTCAGTTTCTCTCTCTCTCTCTCTCTCTCTCTCTCTCTCTCTCTCCAGTGTGTGTGTGTGTGTGTGTGTGTGTGTGTGTGTGTGGGTGGGTGGGTGGGTGGGGGTGGGGGTGGGTGTGCGCGCGCGCGCAAGGGCGCGAGTTCGATCACAGACTGCATGGGATCAGATTATTTATATAAATTTCATTCAGAATGGCTTTATTGAACATCCGTAAGATCACGCTAATACCATTGCACTAATCCTGACTGAGACAGAGCTAATATGTATCCTACTGTACTCAGGATGGACAGTATGGTTAGCGCCGATGTAGTGAGATGTGATGTTTGACACTTCTAGGCTTCGGGGAGGTGACTGTCAAGCTTTTACCCAGAGCCTAATGAAATTAGCCTTTCATCCTTTAACCAGTTATTAAGGTTTCGAGTGTCCTGGCTCCACCTCACCCCTACACACACGCATGCACATACTCACGCACGCATGGACGCTCACAGACACTGATGACGCTCGCACGCAAACTCACACTCGAAAACTGAACTCTCACAAATCACGCATGTATGGACACACACAAACAAGAACATCCACCTCCCCCCCCCCACACACACTTCATAATATCTGTAGGATAAGGATAGAGAAACCGAGAGACAAAAATAAATAGAACTTTAATAAATAGCCAGTTCGTATAGCACGTATGCCTTAGTGACCGATAGGGCATTCTGAATGTCTCCTTTAATGTCATAAGATTATCATTACGAGTAAATTTGCTTTAAATTGAATGTAATCAAGTGGATGTGACAAGAATAATTTTAAAAGACTGTACTGCACTAAAAAGATTACTGGTTATCCCTCTCATAATCATATCTTCTCTGGTATTTTTTTTCCTGCTTGCTTACGATGATTTTATTCCTCTGAGAGCAACTCACAGGAGCTTTGGAGCCCTAATAATGTCATTGGTAACCCACCGATAAAAGGGTCATTCCCATTATTACAAACCAGCCAACACTCATCTTCAAATTATGCGGTCATCCACCCCGTCACACCACCCACCTCCATATCTGCCATTTCCTTTAAGAGAATTCCACCCACTTCGCAGATGTTCTACTCATTCTACAGTGAACTGTTCAGAGAAATTTGTTTCCACCATCAAACCTGTCTTCATACAATGTCGATGTCACAGGGCGTACTCTTCCCGCCCTGCTCCTCCACCCACCACGCTCTTAACTTATTCTACCGATCGAGGGAGAGAAGGTTGGGGAGGGGGGCACAGTTGCTTACACCTTAAATGGCAATACCACAACTTAGCTCGACGGTAGATAATAGTACTCTTTACAGGGAGGTTGCCAGACCAATAAAGGGTTAGAACTGGAATTCATTGAGGCTACCGGCACATGATTTTACGAGTTACGGGTAAGCTACATATCACGCTCAGCAGTGTTAAACAGGGATTTTCCTTCGGCTGACAGCAAACGAGTTTATCCATTACAAGAGAACGTCTCGTCTGGCGAGTGAAAATGGGTTTTATTCTGGGTAACGCCTGCTGATTCACGGGTCATATCTCCATCCAGGGTGCATAATTTCTGATAAATGCCTTATCATCTAAAGCATGGTATTTTTCCTCTGGTAAACACCTACCTAGTGTTTGCTAACACCAGCTTATTTTGCACGTTTATCCGATATTCATCGGTGGAAAGTGAGCCAGATTTCTTAAGCAGTGCTTTTTGCGACAGTATTCTCTCCCAATTCATTACTTCACGGACAGTAGTCATAAAAATCAGCCCCTTCTTAGTAAAGCAAGGCAAGTTCTTGGTCCTCATGGAAAGAAGCTTCATATTGTCGACAAATGCTTTTGCTATGAAGCACTGAGGAATCCAAGGTCTCTTATTCCCTGCTATTTTCTCAGCCTGTATTCCTCCACCCCGCTAACTCATCCCATTTCTCCAAAACACATAGGCACCCCACCACTCTCCCTCTTGCTGCTGGTAACAAATGATTGCGTAGTATCTGTTCACTCTTTATGTTTGCGGGTTCGTATCTAGATTTAATCGGAGAGTGAAACCAACTATAAACTTTTATGTTGGTTGCCTGGCTTTATAATATACAAGAAAGAATACATTTATTAAACAGCATATATGATTCATGCTATCAGTCAAACCTTCACAGCAGATATTACTACCGTTATATCCATTGGCACAAGCCTTGAGTTGAAGGGATATTTTCGACAAAAATGCATAGTGGTCAACCACTGCTCCCATGAATGCCACGGTACCACATACTCGCGTTGGCTGGAGGAGGGTGGAACGCTATTTCTGCCCGCAGTAGTATGTAGTTTTATTTTCTAAGGGTTCCTCTTATCGACAGTGAGAAGCTTGTATTATAGAATTCTCCTGAAAATAATTAATGACTGAGATGCGGACTTTCAAAAAACACAAGAACCCGAACCAGTACCCTCTCCCAAAGGCAAGTGACTTTTCAAGGCTAGGTTGAGTGCTGATCTTGATTTATTACATGAAGCGAGAGGGGACCTCAGGGACCTAGGTACCCCTACCCCCCTGTTTAACCCTGAGTTTTTCTGGTGACTTTTAAACATGATTAAAGCCATTACGAAACCGAGGCATTTCTGCAAGAGATGAGGATCAAAATCAAAATTAATGAATCAATTAGAAAGCAAAAACATTGTTCTATATACAAAACTCGTGTTAGCCAGAAACTAAAAATTTCCCTAAATGTGTTTTATGAAATGTACAGTTATGGAAATGTGGCGTATTAAATGTGTAGGTATATGTGTGTGGCATAATAAATGTGCAGGTATGTAAATCTGGCAAATTAAATGTGCAGGAATGTTCATCATTCATTCATTGCCAGACGCCATGTATCCCAAACGGGGTGGCCAAGGGCTTAGCGTTAATTGTTTTACAGGGAGGGGCACTAATCCTCCACCAACCCTATTTGACACGTAGGAAGAACGTTATGCCAACAGCATCTGGTGTTCCCAGGCAGTCACCCATCCAAGTACTAACCAGACCCAACGTTCCTTAACTTTGCTGATCGGACGGGAAGCGGTGTACTCAACGTGGTATGGCCATATATATATATATATATATATATATATATATATATATATATATCAATCTGACATATTTAGCAGACGTGGGGTAATCGTTATCTGTAATCGTATTCGATTGTAATCGATTACAGACTTTTGTGTAATCGTAATTGTAATTGACTACAGCAGGTATGCATAGTACCCGAGCTCACAGTAAGCGAATTTCATTGTACGCAAGGACCTATTTTTTATCGAATTGTAATGTATTTTTAATAGTATGTGAATTGAACTCGTAATACGCGAGACAGCAGGGAAAGTGGCTCAAATCCGGAGCTGACAGCAAGAGGGCTGAGAGCAGGAGACCGCAGCAGAACAGCCAGCACCACCAGTGATGGAGAATGGGGACTTGTCGATGATGGAGATCGGCCGGGTAGTGTGTGCCCTAGATAAGTTCAAGGAAGAATTGAAGGACATCGAACACTGTCAGTTGCGATTGGTGGAAGTGATGACTTCACTGGACAGAACCTTCTGCTACTACACAGACAGGCACAACCAGGTTAACAGATGGAAGCAAACCTTCATCACACGTACAGTAAATGTGGCATATTAAAAATGCAGATGTGTAAATGTGGCCTAATACTTGAATGTACAGTACAGGTATGTAAATGTGGCTTATAAAATGTGCAGGTATGTAAATGTGGCCCAATAAATGTTTAAGTATTTTTTTTAATGTAAGAGAGAAGGAACCAAAGGCCAGGAGCCCACAAATTATTCCCTCCAAGAAAAAAAATATATAACAAAGAGCTAACTTCAAGATCCGTTCATATCATTTCGAGATGTAAATGTACTTACTAAAAATGAAAGTATGGAAATTTTGCTCAGGAAATGTATAGATTAAAAGACATGGTAAGCGTTAAAGTAAGTTAAAGTGGCAAACGTATCCCGAAGATAACTAAATATACGTATCATCACTACCGATATTCGCAGGTAGTCTTCTGACTTCCTAAGTAAGTAGGCTACACACACACACACACACACACACACACACACGTATATGTATATTCATGCACATTATCTGCGTGTGTGTGTGTGTGTGTGTGTGTGTGTGTGTGTGTGTGTGTGTGTGTGTGTGTGTCCCACTAGGTGCCATCAGCGTCTCTGTTTCAAGTCTCACCTTGCTCCTTCCCTTGTGGCATCATCCATTCTAAAGATTGGTCCCCTGTAATTACGAGAGATCTACTGCACCTTAAGCCACCATCACAATGAGTAGAAAACGACTAACATGTTAACCGTTTTTGCGAGTTGAATGACCAACAGTCAGTTGGATGCAGCTTGCTAGGAGGTTTGTTGCTGTGATAGTCTCAAATGAGCTAAACATCATTTTTCAACATGTCTTTAACCGTGAATGAAATATTTCATTAGAGCAGGAGGTAAGTTAAAATGAAAGCGGCTCGCAAAGTGGCTAGCATGTTAACCACTGTTGCCCAGTGTGACTCCACCTTTAAACTGGCTAATATCGACAGGCGATAGCAATAATAAAATAAAGTTAGTAGAGCCGTAGTATTGAAGGGATTAGTCATTTTTGTAATTTCATACTTTTTTTTGTGTGCGAGAGTAGACATTTGTTTCCAGACTGGGCTGTAACATGCGGTTGCTTTATTTAGATTGTTTTGTTACTTTATTGGATGGTGTGAGTTTTTCCCTAGTATATTAATTTAAGCCTCGATGTTATTAATAACCTCTGGTTCAGGTTTTTCCTACCACTTCCACGTTTTATGTAAATGATAAGAGCCCACTAGTAAAATAAATGTTATTGAAGGCTGTAAATAATCCAGCTGTCCTAAAAGTCTATACTAAGATCAATAGTATCTCCTGCAGAAAAGAAGAATAAAATTAAAACATCAAGGGGTTCAATAAAGTAATAGATTACGCTTTCTGGTTCTTTCTCCTATCCCCCCCCCCTTTTTCCACCGAATTATTGTTTGTCTATAACATGATGTGGCTGGTAGCAAAATACAGTCATTGGATCAGTGAGTTAGCAGTACTATTGAACCATAATTTCTGATTTTTTTTTTTTTTCGTCATTACCTTGGCATTCAAGAATACTCCCCCAGTACCCCTGCTTGTCGTACGAGGCAACTAAAAGGGTTAGTTGGTGGTGGGTTAGTAAAAAGAACCAACTAAAAAAGCGAATAAAGCGCCTCGGGCCCGGACGGACCATACGTTGACGACTAAGGAACGGACAAAGGAGATTCTTAGGGTGGGAACATGGAATGTGAGAGGAGTGAATGATGAATTGAAAGAGAGAGAGATTGTTCAGGTGCTTGAGGATGCAAAAGTGGATATATGTGGATTGACTGAAACTAAATGGGAAGGTGAAAAGGTGAGAGAATGGGAATATGGTGTAGGTATATGTGCGGGAGTCAGTGAGAATGAGAGGGCAAGAGAGGGAGTATGTCTGATGATAAGCAAGAAGTGGAAGGAGAATATAAGAGAGTATGGAACAGTGGGTGCAAGGATTGTATGGGTGAGGATGAAAGTAGGTATACAAGCATGGGCGATTGTATGTGTGTATGCTCCAACAGAGGATCAAGTGGCAAGAGTGAAAGATGAGTTTTGGGCGAGAGCAGAAGAATGTATGGACAAGTTTGAGAGGAGCGAGAGAGTGCTGTTGATTGGAGACATGAATGGTAAAGTTGGGAATGTACGAGTGGATGGAGTGGTTGGTCAGTGGGGTGTGCCAGCTGAAGTAGATGGGAATGGTAGTGCTTTGGTGGACATCTGTGCTTGTAAGGGGTTGGCAATAGCCAACACCTACTTTCGTCATAAGATGATCCACCGGTATACATGGAGAGTAATGAGGAGGATGGATGGTGAACTTGTTGAACGAAAGGCAATGATAGACTACGTGTGTGTGGATGAGCGAATGAGAAGACAAGTGTTGGACGCAAGAGTGTGGAGAGGGTGGGGGAATGGAGTCTCGGACCATCACTTAGTGATGGCCAAGGTAAAGATGCAAAGAAAGTGGTTGAGGAGACGAAGGGGAAGACAGGAGGAAGCAGCTCCTGTGAGAAGAGTGGAGAAATTGCAAGAGAGTGAGAAAATGACAGAGTATAAGAGCATAGTGGAAGAAAGATTGGGAAGGTATGAGCTAGAGCAGATGGAAGGGGTGGAAGACGTATGTAAGATATTCATGGAAGAGATAGGTGCAGCGTGTGAGGCGGTTTGTGGAGTGAGGAGGAGATGCAAGGGTGTGCAAGGGACAGCATGGTGGAATGATGAGGTGAAACGAGCTGTGGAACAAAAGAAGAAGGCATATGGTGAATGGTTGGCGAGTAGAGGTAGGGGAGAAGATGAGAGAGAGAAGAGAGAGGTATATGTGAGCAGGAGAAGGGAGGTTAAGAGACTGGTGAAGGAGAGTAAGAAGAAAGTGGATGAAGAGTTTGGGAGAATCTGAGTGTGAAATGGAGGGAGAGTAAGAAATTGTTTTGGAAGGAGGTAAAGAAAGTAAGGCAGTGTGAAAGGGGAAATAATAGGGGAGTGAAAGATAGGAATAATAGATTGTTGGTGGAGAAGAGAGAGAAATTGAGGAGATGGAAGGAGCACTTTGAGGATTTGTTGAATGTAGAGAGTGAGAGCAGTGTGAGTATAAGTGGTTGGGGAATGGCTGGGAGAAGAAGAGGTGAGAGGAGGGAGGAAGAGATCAGCAGGGCGGAAGTAGTGGAAGCGATGAAGAAGATTAAGCTGGGAAAGGCCCCAGGAATTGATGAAGTGTGTGATGAAATGCTTAGGTATGGGGGTGAGATTGTTGTGGAGTGGATATGGAAGTTGTGTAGATTGGCTTGGGAAGAGGGAAGGGTTCCAGAGGACTGGAAATCAGGTATAATTGTTCCTCTGTACAAAGGAAAAGGGGAAAGAGAAGTATGTGGTAACCATAGGGGTGTTTGCCTTCTTAGTGTGACTGGTAAAATATATGGTAGAATACTCATTGATAGGGTTAGGCATATGACAAAGGAGCTAGTTGGAGAAGAACAAGGGGGATTTAGGAAGGGAAAAGGGTGTGTAGATCAGATATTTGTTCTAAGATGTTTAGTGGAGAAGTATCAAGAGAAGGGAAGGAAAGTGTATGCTGCCTTCATGGACTTGGAGAAAGCTTATGACAGAATAGATAGGCAAGGTATGTGGAAGGTATTAAGAATATATGGAGTGGAGGGGAAATTGTTGAGTGCTGTGAAGAGTATGTACGAGGGAACTAGGGCTACGGTGCGAGTGAATGGTGAGCTGAGTGAGTTCTTTGATCTCAATGTGGGACTGAAACAGGGGTGTGTGATGTCTCCATGGCTGTTTAATATATATATGGATGGGGTTGTAAAGGAGGTGCAAGGTAGGGCAGTGGATGTGGGGCTGGCCCTAATGAATGAGGGTGAGATTTGGAAGCTTCCGGTGTTGCTGTTGCTGATGATATAGTATTGTTGAGTGAAGATGAATGGGAGTTGCAAGGTTTGGTGAATGAATTTGGGACAGTGTGTAGGAGGAGGAAGTTGAAAGTTAATGTAAACAAAAGTAAAGTTATGGTGTTTGAGAGGAATGAAGTCACAGAGTGTGCAGTGAGGTTGGATGGTGAGGATATGGAGAATGTGAGTGCATTCAAGTACTTGGGTAGTGTGATGAGTAAGGATGGAACTTTGGGGGATGAAGTACGTGAAAGGGTACAGCAGGGAAGGAAGGTTGTTGGTACACTGAAAGCAGTGATAAGAAATAGGGAGGTGAGTATGGAAGTTAAAAAGTCACTGCATGATGGTATTGTGATCCCTACCCTGACGTATGGAAGCGAGGCGTGGACCTTGCAAGAGGGGAACAAGTCAAGAGTGAGAGCAGTGGAAATGAGTTTCTTGAGAGGAGCATGTGGAGTGACGTGGAGGGACAGGTTGACGAATGAAGAAGTGAAGGAACGTTGTGGGGTAGATGTGGATGTGGCTGAGAAGATTAGGAGGAATACACTGAGGTGGTTTGGACATGTGGAGAGAATGGAGAATGAAAGACTGACTAAAAGGGTGCATGTAGGTGAGGTGGAGGGGGGGAGAGGGAGGGGTAGACCGAGGATGAGGTGCAGGGATGGAGTTGAGAGGTATATGAGGGAGGGGGGGGGTGAGTTGGGGGGAGGGTAGTCAAATGGTGGGTGACAGAGTGACTTGGAGGCGTTTTGTCTGCGGCCACCCTTTGCGGGATTAGGGCGTCGGGCTATAGATAGATAGATAGATAGACCTTGGCAGGGTTGTGGTGAGCATGTTTTTGTCGTCGAGTCTGGTTGTGTGTGTGCCTCGGTGGAGTTGTGGTGAGAGTGTTCGTGTCCCGTCCAGTGTTGATCTTTGGACAACCTGTCTCGAGAGTTTTCCTACTCTGTCAGACACATGTCAGACACCAGCCTCGTCACTCCAGCATCGCCACTCACTTTTTCTCTTTTCCCGTTTTTTACTCATACTGTACCTTCATTTCTTGTCTCCTCTCTCTCACCCTATTCTCGTCTGTCCTCTTTGTCTTCCTTACGTTCCTCCTGTCTTGTGTTTACTGCATCGATTTTGCCTCCTCGTTTTTTTCTCCTTCCACCTTTCTCACTTTTTGTATCTTCTCTCTCGTGTCCCCAGTTTTCTATTTGCATCCTTCGCTATCTCCCACTGTTTTCTCTGCCTCCTACCTCTACTTGACCATCGAAGCATTCCTCCTTGTCACCATCCTCGTCATAGACATTCTCTCTCTCTCTCTCTCTTCCTTGTCTCCTTTTGTCCTTTTGTGTCCATCAATGTTCTCTCTTGCCTTCTCTTTCATTTTCCTTCCTGCTTCCCTCTCCCCTCACCATTCCATGCTCGCTCCTGCCTCCTCTGCCTTCTGCCTTCCATTTGCCTTTTTTGTTGCCTCCCACCCTTCATCCTGCTGACTCGTTTGTTTCTTTCTTCGTTTTTGCTCTTCTCTTGCCCGTAACTCTTCTATCTTCTGTCTTGTCTGTTTCCTCCCTCTTTTTGCTTCGCTCCTGCTTCCATTCGTGTCTTCTGTCTCCTGTCTTTCTTTGCCTCCAGATCATTTTCACTCTGTCGTCATGAAATCGCGATCATCGCCCTCGTAGAACAAGTTTCCTCTCTCTCTCTCTCTCTCTCTCACTCTCTCTCTCTCTGACTGTGTGTTGAATGATTTAAACAGCAATCTGCACCGCTTTAAGGTAAAAAACAAATTCTATCATTTAAATTTTTTTTTTTTTTTTTTTTTTTTTTTTTTTTGCCGTGGCGCCCACATCTCTTTTTTCCTAGATACTGTACAATGTACACAATTACTTCAGCCGTGTCCCGCCTGAGGGCCAGACAAGATACCCTCAATAACCCATAAGAATTTGTGTTTTCTGTATTTAATGTTCCTATGAAAGATTTAAATTTAGCTTTAATGGAATAAGATAGTGTTTTTCACTATACTGGTGATCCATTACTTTACAGGTGTAAATGAAATATTTGTGAAACAAGTGATTACATCAGCGTTAGTTTACATCTTCGACGCCAGGCGATTCTTCTCATCGCCCAACCACTTTTTTTTTTATTTACATTAATTTTGACAGTGAAATCTCTCTCCCATTCTTTATAGGTAAGATAAAATTGTATTTTCGTATGTTTTGACTTTTCAGGTGATAATATATATACTAATTTTGTGTACTGTATGGCTGTTTTGTGACTTCATTTTTGTTACATTTCAGGTTATAGTATAATTTTATTTCTTCATTCCAAGTAAAGGTTAGCTTTCCACTCTCTGTAATAGATGATTGATAAATTCTCAGTGGGGCACATTACTAACCATTAAGGAAGCCATTCCTGTACAGTTTTAACAAAAAAAATCCTCCACCAGCAAAACCTTCACATGTGCCAATTGGATAAATTACAATTGTTTTGCTAGCTGATTTGCAGAAGTAACTGATTCTTTCTCCAAAATCTCTTCCAGGTGCTAATCAGTAACATTCGATTCTTTTTCTCTTATAAGTCTTCATTGTAACTTTGAATTTCAGAATCCCACGGAACATCATTTGCGTAACCTGCTCCGGTAGTTTCACTGGACACTCTTATACAGACCGCTCCTTTGTTTGCAGGATGTGCAAACTACGCCAAAGGCTGGAAGACAAGCTGACAAAGGCAACAAACAAAATTAACAGCCTGACCCCAAAAGTTGATGTGCTGAAGGGGTTCATTGTGGGAAACGTCGGACACACAGTGGGGGAGAGTGCCAATGTTTGGCCAATTGATGCTGTCCAGGTTGACCATCCTCCTGCTGTAGTTACTTCTCTCCTCACCATACGGAATGAGTTCCAACCAGTGTGGAATGGTGGAAGGTTTGCGAGAAAAAGAAGCATTCCAGTAATCACAAATAATAAATTGCAGACTTTTGCAGAAGTAGAAGGAGATTCCCACGAGGCACGGGTTGTGGGGGACTCCATCATCCGTGGTTGCTATCGTTTGCATTTCTGAAGGCTCCGACATGCTTGCATGCGTTGGCCTTGGTCACCCATCAAAACAAAAACGTTTTTGTATTCCAGGTGCAAGAGTAGATGACGTAATAGAGACTGTGGATGACGTTTATGAGAATACGGGAAATGATAGCCTTGCAATTATTCATACAGGAACTAGTGATGTCGTGCGAACCTGATCGGATTAGCTGATGGAGAAGTACAGAAAGATGACCTGGCGCTACATGGCTAAAACTAACAACATTTTCATTTCAGGCATACTCCCAAGGATTGATGCAGGGAATGCTTTTTTCAGTAAAGCATTAGGTATAAATAACAGGGTCATTTTGCTTGTAGGAAGGCGTGGATTTCATCGACACATGGAACCACTTTTAAGCAGCAGACATTTCTCGCGAATGATGGACTACACTTGAATGCCATTGGTTCTGTCCATCTCGGTCATTTACTCAGCGATGCAGTAAGTTTTTTTCTGGAGGAAAAACAAGCATCATGGGAGGGAAATGTAGATATCATATGATCTGATAAATCAATAGGTAATGGAAGCTCCCCACATCGGAAAGATGGACCCATTAAAGATCTTCTTGTAGGCCTAAATGCGCGTAATGTGCGTAATAAATTTTCTGATTGACAGTAGAGGCCCTTATCTTTACTGAAGATTATGATGTAACTAGTATAGCAGAATAGTTGCTAAATACTGAGCACGGAGATTTTCTAGCGAGTTCAATTTAACAGGTTATCACATTTCCAGTAGTGAAAAGAAGAATAAAGCAGAGGGCTGTGTATTGTTATATAATAAATCAGGATTTCATCTCGTCGTAATTACAAACCCATGTATTGAGAACACTGACACTTTATATTCAGCTTTGAAATTAATCTTCTCATAAAATCATGCTTAGGTTAATTTATCGTCCACCCGGTCAGCCACTCAACATCGGTAATGAAATCTATCAGACTGTGAAAATCGCCTGGATGCAAGGCACCGTAATATTTGATGATATAAATTTACCAGCCCCGAAATGGGGAGAAGCCCTACCCTTGCACCCAGGGTTAGACCTATATACAATTCTGCAGGAAAATTCATTGTATCAGTTTGTAAAATATCTGGCACATGGAGCTAACATCCTAGATCCTGTCTTAGCCACATCAGAAACTTTAGTGAGCAACACTGTAGAAGAAGAATTTAGTGCAAGTGATCATTATATAGTTACATTTACCTTTAAATGCAGTGAAGACAGTGTTAGGGCCACTTACGAGATAGTGCCTAACTGTAAGAGGGCACATTATAATAAAATAAAGGCAATTGAAGGTGCAGGTGATTGACATGCTATTGTCTAAACATTAGATATCAGTGATGCATGGAAATTTTGAATAGAAACTCTAAACATTGCAGTCAGGTTATTTATTCCAATGCGCAACGGAAGGCCTGCCAGAAAGTCTAAACCCAAATGGTGGATCTCTGTTATTAAACATTGTCTGGTAGCAAAAAATCCTGCATATAAACTTATAATACCACAAAGAGTCAGAGCGATAAAAACGAATTTGATGCTCTTCGACGGAAACCCAAAAAATCAATTGAACGCAGTAAGGAAAACGTTGAGGCACATGTTGCCAGTATCAGTAAGTCGAATCCCCCCAAATTTTTCAATTGCACAAGAAGCAAAGAAAGTAACAGATTTATCAATTGGGCCCTTAATCTCAGATAATGGAGAGCAAAGTGATGATGAAACTAAGATGGCAAAAATTCTCAATACTTTCTTTGCGTCGGTATTGACAATAGATAATAAACATACCAGTATGATTCGTGTAGTTTCCTCAGTCCCCATAGAAGAAGGCAACATAATTAATGATATTAGATAGTGAATACGATGTTCTACTCGCAGTTAGCAATTTAAAAGAATATAAAACATCAGGACCGGACAAAATATCTCCACGTGTATAAAAGGAGCTACAGAAAGAAATATCAAAGCCTTTATATGAAACTCTTATCACCAAAGAGCAGTAAGGTGCCACACGAATGGAGGCTTGTAAACATAACCCCGATAATCAAAAAGGGCAACAGAGCACAGCCAGAAAACTATCGCCCAATTAGTTTAACATCAGTGGTATGCAAATTATTTGAAACTTGTATCAGAGACAAGTTCGTGAAACACTTAGGAGCAATTAATCTCACCATACATTTGCAACATGGTTTTTTGGAATAATCGCTCTTGCCTCACGAACTTGTTGGACTTTTCAACAATATATTGAACATGTATGACGATAATAAATCTGCTGGCGTTTTCTGCCTCGATTTTCAAAAGGCTTTTGACAAAGTTTCACACAAAAGACACCTTCAGTAGCAAAAGGCACATGGTTTCTATGGCAGTGCGCTCAGATGGGTCGAATAATGGCTCACTGGACGAAAGCAGGGTTGTAATAAATGGAAATGAGTCAGCTTGGATCAACGTTACGTGCGGAGTGCCACAGGGTTCAGTGTTAGGTCCTATTCTTTTCTTAACATACTTAAATGATATTGAAGAAGGATCTCCCTGCCAAACTAAAGCCTCTCTACCCGTCTACCTCAACTGCCTAGTTTCCTTATCTTCCTTGCTTTACTCCGTCCTCTCACCAAATCTGTCTTTAGTGGTTTACCCTTCACAGCATACATACCACCATCATTAGGATCTTTTGCCTAACTACCCATTTATTTTTCAGATCACTCGTTACCTATAGACGGTCATACTGTATTTTGTTCGTGGAACATTGCTCCTTGCAGTAGTGTTCATGGTATTCCAGTTTTAATCCTTTCACTACATGTTGTTCTAAAGCTAATGGATAAATAGCTTTATGATAACAAAACTTACACAAATACTAAGTCAGTTGGTTGAAGAGATTAGTGACATTGCCAGGTAGCAAAATCACAAATATGGGCTTAAACTGCTTCTAGTTTGCTTTTACTGGTGGATAACCAGGCTTTTACTTAATATGTGTAATCTATATTGATTCTGTGGAAAAAATATGTTTCCCAGGCTGGATTTTGACATTCTGAAAAAATGCTTTGCATAAAATAAAATGATTGTCAGATGTCTTTTAGGTGAACACACGTGATTTCACAACCACCTGTAAGCATATGCAAGCAGATATTCATTAATTTTTTTTAATGTTTACGTGCTTTGTGTCTCACTGTGGTACATAAATATGTTGCCACATTATTGATATTGTGGTCCTTGGACCATCAGAGCTCGATCCTGGTGGATCGTATACTGGATCTGCCTCTCACCTGGAGTTAACCATCTTCCTAGCAGGGGATATACAGGGAACTGAGGGTCGTTTGTATAAATGAACAGCGATACGGCCGGTATTTATCAGTGCCAACACGGGAAAGCGTCCCTCTCTAGCAAAAACATTTTTTCATAAACTAGGATAGTTATTGAGCTATATATCTCATTTCTGTGTAAGTAAATCTAGTTACATATGCGCTGAAAAAAAATGCCGGATTGAATTTTTTCAGTTTTCTACGGTGACATACAGGTGCATCACTACAAAATACGGCAGCAATGGAATTGGCAATGGAATAAATTGAAAATTCACAGCATGATGCGAAACAACTACTATAGGTCGACAACAAATCGAGATACACATCACACAGCGATCAAATGTAACCGAGGCTTGTTCTAACTCACATGTTCCCTTTTGTGCTCCACTGCCAAGAGCAGTTGTACCACATCAATACCACTCTATCAGTTAGCCAAGAACACAAAAGAAAAGGACAAAAATGAGGACTAAGAGCAGACAAAGACCTTCTGCAGCGCTTTATCACTGCCTAGCAAGCAGGCCTTGGTATTTTGTTATGTAAAGAAGAAAGAACTAAAGGCTAGAAACACGCAAAGTTTTTCTTTCCAGTACAAACAAATAAACAAAGGAGAGTCAGATTCTAGCGCCATTCATTTCGAGATGTCTGGATACACTGCGTTTAAAAGACTGAGGGTCATAGGCAAAGGGAAACAAACTGAGGAAGACACCTCCTCAGCTGACCTCTCGTATACCTAAAGGGCTGACAGTGTCGGATAACTCTTGCATTAGAGAGTTTGACAGAAAAGAGGAAAGAGTCCGCCATAATGGAGCAGAGATGCAAGCAGACAGTTAAGAAGAGCATCAACCACTGAAATTGCGATAATAAAGAAAGCACGACGCAGTAGTCAGATTAAGAGAGACAAACAAACATACCGAACGAAAATCACAGCCTCCTTGACGGAAATAATAAAAATATGACAGTAGAAGGTATGCTACAGTAATCATCATCGTCATCATCATCGCACTGACGTCAGCTAAACGCTCTGGTACACCTTCAAAACCAATCACATCTTTGGGCCAAGCTTCCCCTCTCCCCTTCGTGACCGATTTCCTGAGGAAAACTCTATAGGAACCTGATGATGTGGAGCGACGTGGTCCGTGATGATAGGAGTATTTTCCTTATAGAGAGAGAATGAGTTTGCCGTACAGAAAGTCTGGTCATTTTACGATCTATGTTGACATCTGAAGAAACGTCGCATTCTACCACGCGCGTGGACCCCTCTTCTCAAGTATACACAAGAAAAGTTTTTAAATAGAGTACAGTATTTCACCTCCGAATCGCTGACAGAACTCATAATTAATTTTTTAAAAAATGGAATGAATGATCCCTTCCTTTTCATTCCCTGTTTTCTTTTGATTCTGAATATGTTCATTTAACGTTGTTTTCAAATGCTGTTCCAATGTTGTTCCTCTTGGTACTTTGTTAACACGATAATAATAACTTAATATATATACTTTGCTTAACTCTTATGATAAATATCATTTAAGAATTTATATGGATCACTTTCAGAGATTCATCATCCTCATTATCATCGTCGTCGTCGTGTTCGTCAGCAGCAGCATTATTCTACACCGTTACATGTCAGTTGTTCCACCAGGTAGTTAAGAGACCTGAAGCTAAGTTACTGTGACCGGAAAGTTATGGTAAGAATGACCAGTCTCTTACCTCTGAATGAATTATGTTGGCTGTATACCACAGTTCTTTTTTGGATTTAAATCATTTATGGGCGACATCCAATTGTACCGTCTTGTCTCACTAGATCGCCTGGCATCTGTTTGTTTATTATATGGATACTACGCAATCCAGCATGGTGAACATTTTTGCAGGGATCCAGGAAATCTTTCGGCTATAGCTGTGTCGACTCCTAGTAAGAAAGCACAATATCAATTGAGGGAGTATTGGGTGCCCTCACTTGCCTGCCATTATCACTCTACATCTCAGTAATATATGCAGAACTTAACCTTACAGCACGAAAAAATACTTAACATTTTCTTCTTGCTACCGTCAGGCTATTTTATTCAGCTCAGGATAGACTGTGTCGTGAAGGAGTTAGAAGCAGTCTGTTAACTCCTGCAGCACAGTGCCATCTTTTATTCTGTGAAGTTTGCCACCCGATGATCTTATTAAGCAGAGAGAGAAAGAGAGAGAGAGAGAGAAAGAAATTTTGTTCCTCATCTAAATGAAGGTGCGTGTAAAACTTTGGTTGTTAAAAGTGTGTCAGACTGGGGACAATATGTGAAGCGGCGTTATGGCTCCCTTTCATTTCCTCCCTCTCGTCACCTTGGCACAGGGGGAGTTCAGCGTCACCCCCCCCCCCTACTGACTCCCCTCCCTCTCTCGTTATTAGTAAAGAAAATTAAAAAGAAAAATATGCTGGCTATTCGTGCAGGGTAACTTCGCTGATTGTGGTGAGTGGATGTAGTGGGCTAATCAGTTTCGTCCCTCACGTGTGTGTGTGTGTGTGTGTGTGTGTGTGTGTGTGTGTGTGTGTGTGTGTGTGTGTTCCTGAATCTGAATAAAACTGCGGTATTGTCCTAACATGCACTTTTGCGGTTTGCCATTTCATTTATTCATCAGGCAGTGTTGGCACTGAGAACCAGCTTCAATATTCTGGCATCCTGTGTTAGATCTAACGAAAGGGGAGAGCAGTGAGGGTTGAGGGGAAAACGGATTCCATTATGACTGAGATATAAAAGGGTGGTGGTGAATGTTAAGCGAGGGGCCAGATGGGAGTGTTATGGTGGTGGAAATGACAGTGGAAACTTGTATCGCCAGGCTATTGGGGAGACACGGGTCACTGGTGCCTGGTGCGAGATAAAAATGCCACACTGACCAGTACAATGTGCTGCGGTGCCTACAAGGAATCTAGTCTATATTTTGCGAATGTGTTGAGTATTCTGAGCTAAAATATAAAATAATACAGCGATGTTTTAGGCTCGGGGAATTATTTTCACATTTTCGATGTGACGAATGTATTTTGTCCTGTAGCTTCCTCAACATAATGAGAAGATTTATGTGTATGGAACTATCTTCATATCTCACAAATGCCTTATATGTTGAGCCTTTCTTTAATACACTGTCGCTGCTGTACATTTAAGGATTGATGTGACTGTTTTGTATTTGTTCTGTATTCTAGCATTCCTTATATAATGTTGTACGTGCAAGGAATTAAATCCATGTCATGAAAATATATTGTGCATTCTGTCTTTCTGAATTTGAAATTGTAGGTGCATAAATCAGTAAATGAATAATTTTCAGAGCTGTGAAATAATATTTGTATAGCTCTGAAACCATGTCATCATTTATTATGCAAATGAACTTTCGCGGACGTCACTGTAAGTTTATGCAGAACATGCCTTCCATCCCAGTAAGCGTGAGACTGAAGTGATTAATTTCTTGTCGAATTCAGTATTGGTTTTCATAATAGTGTTGATGATAATGATTTTCGTAGTATTTGAACTGGTAACGGTAACAACTAGTCCCTTATTATCCACTACGAGGTGTACTCGCCCCAGGCTATATAGCGCAAGTTGGACAGGTCGGTTCTCCCAGGATGGATGGAAAGCTGGTGACATAGAATGCGAGGCTCTTAGTTAACGAGCCCTAAGGATCCAGTTCCTGATGGTCTTCATTTGCTGTGGCTTTTCAGTAATATAATAACAGGGAGAGTGTCCTTGCATACTTTACTAAATGTTTTCCTCCCTATATTTATACCAAACTTCATTCATGTTACATGATCCCCTGCACTAGCTTTCAGTAGAATATGTCAAGTAAATCAATCAGTCTTGGAATCTCCATCGGGTTAGGGAGATGGGGGATATCCATAAATCTGGTTGCGCTCATGACTGGACTGTCACACTCCCATAGTGCAGAACTTCTGCCTTTCAGAACTTCTACTTCCCGAACTGCATCTCTTTGCAACTCGCTTCCCTAGAGTGGTTTCCCCCCAAACTTCAACTCACGGCTGTTCAAATCCAACTGTTACACATTTTTTGTGAATGTGGGACACTGTAATCTGGCTTATGGATTATTTTTTTCATTCATTTGTTTTTCCTTCATCTGTTTAGTTATTAAAAAAAAAATCGCCTGGTGTTAGCTAGAATGATAGAGTTGTTCCGACCATAGAAGGGATAATGTTGCCAGTTAATAGTCAGATTCCTATGACTCACTCAGAGCTGAAATAAAATACTACAGTTGCCCGAGCACCAGTGGGGTTAACCATTTCACTTATTTTTTTTCCAAATCTACCATTTACAGTCATTTTACTCGAATTTGGAGAGACTTTTCGGGCTGGGGGGGGGGTTACTATACATATTTACTTCATTCACCCTTGCAGTACAGGATGTCTTTCCAAAACGCAGTATGATAATCTAGAAGTAGCAAAGTAAACTAATTCAATAAATTTCCTCAGTGGAAGGGTTAACTCCTCCACTGTAAGCACATCATATTTAATTTTTGCTACCATTAGGCGATTTTATTCATCTTGGGAAGAAACCTCTAGCTGCAAATAAACAGTTTCTAACCCTTTCATTACAAAAAGTTTTTCTTTCTTCAAATCCGTCTGTAGGTCATGAGAATAAAATTAATAAAACAAAAAAGATGTCAATGTACTGACGGGGCTAACACATGAGTTGATAAAGACGCATTTAGGTGATATATATTTTGTCAGCGGACAACCTTGCAACGCTGAGGTCAGTCCTTCCATTCACAGGGTTAAAAGAATGATTGCTGGCATTGTTTTTGGTGTAGTCGGCACATTTATCTGTTGACTACCCGAGCAGTTATTTTTGTAGATAACTTTCTCTATCCTCATACGGTTTCATTCATCTTAAGAAAGACATCTCCTGGCATAAAGGCTTGAAGCCAGTAGTCTCCCCCATAAGTGAATAAATCGTCTGGTAGCAGCAAGAATACTCCACACACACACACACACACACACACACACACACACACACACACACACACACACAAAGACTGCCATAGAACTGGGTTAACACGCTCAGTCGTCTGTTTCTTACTCCAGTGAATCAAATCGTATGGCGTTAGCTGGATTTCACTGTTAAATATGTCTCGGCGAGTTTAATCTATGTATCTATTTCCAGACGCATAATGGTGACGGTATTAATGATGGCTGTACTAATTAATACTCTCTGTCTGCTGAAGAATAGATGCTCTCAGCTGAATGAAATCGTAGGACGTCAGCTGGAAGAGACAACTAGAGTCGTCCCGACCATGAGAGGGTTAAGCAAACATGGTCACGTTATATTAATTAGGAATTAGAAGGAAGTCGAAAATCAAATTACCTTTCGTGATCAGGGCTACTCTGTTATTCTCTCCCAACTAACGCCAAACGATTTTAATAAGCTGGCAATGTGTCGCGCAAACCTGAAAGTGTTGATACTGGTCCAAGTATTTTTCTAACAAGCAGGACAACTCTAATATTCTGTACTAGCTATCGCCAGATTTTTTTTTTTTTTTTTTAGCTGAGTGAACACAGAAGCTCTGAGAGTGCCAAAACTGTCACTATTAATCCTCTCACGATCGGGACGACTCTGACATTCTAACTCAGCTAACGCCAGACGGCCTCATTCACCCGAGCGTGAATCAGGAAAGAGGCTAAATTCAATTGAAGGAGGCGGTTTAGGGTAAGAACTTTGGTGAAAACTGTTAGAAGGAATCCCCAAGACATCTGAAAATTTAACCGGGAAAATGTGAAGTTAAACTGAAATAGGAAAAGAAAATGGGAGGCGGGAAAGGCAAGACTTTGACGAGACAGATTCTTCAGAGTTTTTGGTTGTTCTTGTTGGTGGTGGTGGTAGCGATGTCATGATTCTTATGGTTTATGTTATTTTTGGTTCTGTTGTTGCTGCTGCTGCTGCTGTCACAATCGTCGTAGTCGTCGTCGTCCATATTATTAGGTTGTTGTTATTATTATTATTATTATTATTAGTAGTAGTAGTAGTGGTGGTGGTAGTATTTACATACCCATGTTTTCTTGTCCATAAATGATTCTTTCCCTGTTCATTATAGGCTGGTTTTCAGTGATGGTGTGACGCTCTGAATAGATATGAGTCCATCATCATCATTATCAATATAACTCTAACAATCTCGTTCACTAGCATGCGATGGGAAGAATGCAGAAAGAGAGACAGGAAATGGACGTCTGTTTGCTGAGCTGGTCTCTTTATGTTCCCTAGTTTTCAGTCTGGCATCATTGATTTTACTCATTTAGTTTCTTCTTTGTCTATCCTATGTCCATTTATCTAACATCAAAGTTTTCAGAACAATGCGGCTTAAAAAAAAAAAAAAAAAATGCTACCACCATGCTGTTTCACTGAGCTCAGGAGAGGTTTGTAGAATTATCTTGAAATTTGTCTTCATTAACCTCTTGTGTAATAAGGCGCTCTCCCCTATGTATCTGGGCTTGCTTAATGTCTGCAGCATTAAGTGGACTGTTTTATGTTCTGCTGGTCTCATCATGTTCTCTAGGTGTGCAGTCATTCATTATCGTTTGACTCGCTTCACTTGCCGTTTTTAGGGGAACGGTAGTGGTATACTTGGAAGCATACTCGTCCCGGAACAGAGTAGTACCGGGTTCCAGTCCTGAATCAGCCATGAGACATTATTTTGGACACCACCTTCTTTATTTCCAGTCTGTTCACATCTAGAACTGAAATAGGAACATAGATTATATTTTTGACGGTTGCGTGTCGTGGTCTGGGAGAGGGTTAGGACTTAAAAAGTGTTAAGACTTGTGCAGTCGGAATATATTAAGGCTTTTCTAGCCACATGTTTTTTCTTTATTACTTAGCCCTTCATTCAAGTATCTGTCGTCAACATCCTTAGTAATTTGATATCCTTTATATTTTATTCCTACTATTACCAGTCATTTTATTCAACATATAGGAGACTTTTTCGAACTGTTGGGTTGATTATACTCTTCATTAACACTTTCTGTTCGGGGGAAAGTAATGGTGACGAACAATAATTCTCATTCATGCATTTTTATCCTTCTGCATCATTTATCTCACATATTTACACTGTCTTTCCATTCACTACCCTCTGTCTCCATATTCATTGCCGCTTTATTACCTTCACCTCATTTTTTATCCTCCCCTCGCTCTTTTACTGCCCATGTGGCATTCTAATCTCTGTCATCTGTCTTTTCACGTTTCCTTTCTCGTTTTATGCTATCTTTTTGCCCTTTTTACTGTCCGGAATATATACAGGGTGTAACGCGACGTATGACAAAAACTTACACCAATGATCTATCATGTAATTTGGAGTACATTTTGTTCTATAAACATATGCTCTCTGCGACCCCAGTTCAGTGCCCAGCATTCGGCTGTTTTGTGTAAAAGCTTCGTCTCTTGCATGTGCCATTGGGTGAGAGCTTCGCAGGGCGACGGGAGACGAGTATTATTAGCTTATACTGTACTGTACATGAAAATCCCATATCCTATCAGTACACACGAGTTTTAAGAAGAAACTTTACGTAGCCTACTGATTCTTTAACATCGTCATGCATTCATGCAATTCTTTTGCACAAATCGACTGTAATTAAGGATTAAATTCAAATTTTATGGCTTGCAAGGGAGTAGGGAGGGAGGGAGGACAGGCTGGTGTGTTGTGCCAGTTATGAAATATTTGGTTGTAGGATGTTGCTACCAGCATTATCATAACACCCACAGCTGATTCAGTGAAAGAATATTACTGTACTGAGTGACTAGCGTCACTTCAAATCAGGAGTAATATTATTATTCATTACAATTTCTCTGCTGCAAGTAAACGTGGCACCATATTTATCATATGATTTTGACGTGAGAACAGTGATACAGGATTGCCAATGTAACGACTATGTAGCTAGACCTATTTTTGGTGCTACCTAGCGGCGCTATTTAACATCTGGCAACATGATATCTATCTACATTCTGGATACTTTTGCCATTTTTATGTGATACTCTAGAGATTCAATCGTATTTTCTAGCGATGTTTTGCAGTGTGTACTATCTAGCGACATTCTAGCAAGTTTTCAGGACTAAACTAGCGAGGTTGATGATCTGAACTTGGCAACCCTGCGTCCACTGTGTGACTGTCATTTGAACGGGAACATTTGGAGGGGAGGTACGCACTTCAAATACTCTTCTCCGCGTTCTGTTGTTCAACGGGTTCAGCTTCACACATTTATGAAAAAGCATGCCACGTACGTACAGCAATGAAGATTATGCAGATATCGTGTATTTTTTTACGGATTCTGCGATGGTAATGCCAGTGCTGCAGAGAGGAACACAGGTGGAGATCCCCAATGGCCCCAGAAAAATTGTGAAATAAAATTCTTCCTGACTTAAAGTGAGGCTAAACTCCCTTTAGAATAACGTTTTATCACTGAATGAGCTGTAGGTGTTATGATAATGCTGGTAGCAACATCCTACAAACCAAATATTACATAACTGGCAACAACACACCAGCCAGTCCTCCCTCCCTCCCTACTCCCTTGCAAGCCATAAAATTTGAAATTAATCATTAATTACAGTCGATTTGTGCAAAAGAATTGCATGAATGCATGACGATGTTAAAGAATCAGTAGGCTACGTAAAGTTTCTTAAAACTCGTGTGTACTGATAGGATATGGGATTTTCATGTACAGTACAGTATAAGCTAATAATACTCGTCTCCCGTCGCCCTGCGAAGCTCTCACCCAATGGCACATGCAAGAGACGAAGCTTTTACACAAAACAGCCGAATGCTGGGCACTGAGCTGGGGTCGCAGAGAGCATATGTTTATAGAACAAAGTATACTCAAATTTACATGATAGATCATTGGTGTAAGATTTTGTCATACGTCGCGTTACACCCTGTATATATATATATATATATATATATATATATATATATATATATATATATATATATATGAAGCCTCAGTGGTAGAGTGTGCGTTTCGAACGTTGGTGAGCGCGGGTTCGCCTCCCGCCAAATTGTAAAAACTTTGGGAAGCGTTCACCAAGCCACTTGTTACTATGGCGGACACAAGAAGGTGCTGTGGTTGAACCAGTGTCGCATACTACAGATGGTATGCTTGCACCCAATCAGCTTAAGGCGGGCCGATTACACTTGGTTCACAGACTACACGCACATCCAAAGCCACTACAACATTACAATCACACTCACAAAGCACTTCTCGCCCTACATACAGTCTCTACCAGACAGCCTAAGCCACTGGGTAGAGATACATTGGCTGTATCGTCCCTACTTCGGTAGGGATAGGCCGGTCCTGCAGTGGACCTCAACGGCTGATGATTATATATATATATATATATATATATATATATATATATATATATATATATATATATTCCTGTATCATTATTCCTCATTTTAGTGCATCTCTTGCCCTTTTGATTATCACTGAGCAGTTAAGACTAATATACTTGCCAGCTAACTCTAGACGATTTTACTCAGCTGAATATGAATAGACGAACCTGAGACTGTTAATTATCTTCTTTCATGTCCGCGTTTATCGCTGTCTCCACTCCTTTTCTTCCCTCTGTCCTTACATTTTCTGTCATTTATCGCATTCTGTTTCCTCTGTTTTTATTAATTTCTCTCTCTCTCTCTCTCTCTCTCTCTCTCTCTCTCTCTTTTCATGCTAACCTTATTTGCATAACTATTTGCCATTCCCTTCTGGTTGTCTTTGCCATCTTGTTTTCTTTCCTTTGTCACTTATGACATTTTACTAATAACCTTTTAAACTTTGTTGTTACGTTATTTCATTCTCAGCAGAATAAAATCAATCACTAGTTGTAACACAATACTACAGTTGTTCCCACCATGGGAGGGTGAATGTACCAGTACTGGAGAAGGCGGTGACTACCTAACTACCGCAAGATCCGCAGGCATGTAAAAAGACCTTCACTAATTCCAGTATAATGGTCCTGTATGAGACAGCCCTAGCTTACATTCAGTATGGACGTGGGTACTTGTGCAGGAGTGGTGACATATGGAGGTGTGTTGTACGTTGAGTCACTGCTGAAACTTAGAGAACGGGCTTGTAATCCTATGCTCCAAGTCAGACGCATAAAAAAAAGGAATGGAAATAACATTATAGCCTATGACTCACTCAGTTGAATAAAATCGCATGGAGTTATCTGAGTTAGAATATTATAACTGTTCCGATAAGAGAGGGTTAATTTCTGTTGCGTTTCTCACATAATTTTATCTTTTGTTCCTTCGAGCCATTTTCATCATTATTGTCTCTCTTCTTCCCTTATTATTTTTTTTTTGGTTACCTTCCTCAGCATCATACTTTCATTCTACTATATTTATTGATCATTATACTTACTATTCTCTCTCTCTCTCTCTCTCTCTCTCTCTCTCACACACACACACACACACACACAACACAGTCATTCCTCTCACCCATTCAATATTCCTTCTGCTATGCGCTCCTAAGTAAATATATGGTACATAAGTTAGGGAGTTAGCTGTTGCCATCCCATAAGAGTCTTGGGGCGTGAACGTGGGAGAAAAGTTCTGTGGTAGAGGAATCGCTTTTCTTTCCCTGCCAGCTCAAATTTCTAGACAGGAATGGGAAGTTTTGTGGTGGGGGATGATACAAGTTGTGAGCTGTATAATCAGATATAGTGTGGTTATGAATGTGTGTGTGTGTGTGTGTGTGTGTGTGTGTGTGTGTGTCTATCTGCCTGTTTAAATTTATCCATATTTATTTACTCTATATTTATATTTTACTTATTTATCTGTCTATATATATATATATATATATATATATATATATATATATATATATATATATATATATATATATATATATATAGATAGATTTTTTTTTCGGCAAGGCTGGAGGCACAAAATTGTGTGAGTCAGCAACTTCATGCCCCCAAGTCCAGAATGGAGTCCCGGACTGACCAGTATTGGGAGAGTCGGGGAAAAGAGACAGAAAAGAAGAGTAGAATTGTTCTGCGACCTGCGACGAGGCTCTTGTTTCAAACAGTTTGCTGTAAAACGTAACTAGCCATGTCAAATAACCCTGTATGGGACCACTTATGTCCCAGTGTGCTCAAATAAAGAACTTTTACTAAAGTTGCTTAGGGTATTAGATGGCGCCACCATAGGTGTCAGCTGACAGCAAATTTAGATTTTCCATGACAAATATCCATTTATGGGTCCACTTTCATGTCTCAATACGCTTAAATTAAGCATTTTCTAAAGTTCTCGCTTGATTGCGTCCTCTCAAGTGTCAACTAATGGCAGATTTGGATTCTCCGTGACAAATTATCATATATGATACCATTTTTATGTTTCCAAAGGCCTCTTTTAACAAATCCTCCAGAAGCAGAAGAAACAGGAAAAGAAGAAGAACGCTGGCCACACATTGACCTACTGGCTATTGCCGCAGGTAAAACGTAAGGAACGTATTTCGGAGGATAGGGAAAATATATTATGAAGAGAAATTAAAAACATGGTGCTAATGCTACGAGCAGAGAAGGCAGGGATTGCTGAAAAAGTAACTGAGGAAAAGACTTATGCACGAAGTAGTACACGAAGAACGGAAACATAGAATGCGGAATGAAGAAACTCTAGAATGAATGGTGTAAGATTTTTTTTTAATAACAGAACGGAGGAAGGAAAAACAAATGAATAAAAAAATATAATCCATACACCAGATTACTGGCGTCCTCTGTTCATAAAATATCTGTAACAGTTAGACCTTAACAGCTGTGGGTTGAAATCTGGAGGGAAACAACTCTGGGGAAGCGAGTTCCAGAGAGATGCAGTACGGGGAATGAAAGAATTCTGATAGGCAGAAGTTCTGCAATATGGCTGAGTGACATTCCAGTCATGAGCGCTATCAGATGCCCGTGTAGCACGAGGGAAGGCATGGAGAGGTGGCACCATGGACGCAACTTCGTCTTCGTCTGAGCATTTGGCATAAAAATACCTGTAAAATAATGCAAGGGAGGCAACATTCCTTCTCACTTGCAGGGGAGGTAGTTTATTTGTAATGGCAGGGTTGTCAATAATTCTAACAGCTCTGTTCTGAATTTTATCTAGTTGTTTTAATGCTACCTCTCCATATCCATTCCACAAGGATGAGCAATATTCAAGCTGAGAGCGCACATGACTCATAAATTGTAGCTAACTGCTCGTCAATGAAGAGGTTACGGACTCTGTACAATAATCCAAGCTTTTTTGAGGTGGTTTTAGCAAGTGATCTAACATGAGAGGTCCAGCTGAGGGCATTGTTAAGTGAGACACGAAGAATTACATTACTTTTGGAGATGGGAATATTAGTAGCACTGAAGGTAATGTACGAATCTGGCAATATCTGCCTATTTGTAAATTGAATTTTTTTAGTTTTACTAGCATTAAATGAGACAAGGTTGTTTTGTCCCCATTCACTGATCGTAGATAGGTCTTAATATATGGAGATAGCTGTACTGAGTTGAGAGGTAGAGATATTAGACATTGTAAATGGGTGTCTGAGTGCAAATGAACTATGTAGTGATGAGTGATCTACATATGAGTGCATGCGATTGTGGATGACAGATAGGAGATCATTGATATGAACCAGGAATAGGGTTGGCGCCAGAACTGACCCCTGCGGCAGGCTGGCGTTAATTGAGTGAAAATTGGAATATACATAATCTACTTTTACACTTATTTTCCTGTTACTAAGATATGAGAAAATCAAAGGAACAAAAGACGTTAGTCCATAGCATGGGAGTTTGGACAGCAGGGAACTGTGCCATACTCTGTCGAAAGCTTTAAAAATATCAAGAGCTACTGCATGAGTTTTTCATTGTAGATTAATTGATTGATGGATGGTATGAGTTAGGAGATTGAGTATGTCAATGATGGAGCTTTCGTGGCGAAAACCATATTGTTTACCACTAATTAAGTTGTTGTATTCAAGATGTTTAACAATGTGCTCATTAATTAAAGTTTCAAATACCTCTAAAGGAGGGGAAAGAGCAAGGAACGTTGATTGGAGAGTACGAAAATCAAATGTGTATAGTAAAGGAGGAAACGAATGGAGACATGAAAAAAAAAGTATAAAATAAGATAAAAGGTCGCAAACATATGCAGCGGATACAAAAATAAGTGATGAATGAGAGGGAAAGTCAGGGGAAAGTAAGGAATACAAAAAGGAGGAAGCAATGGTAAATGAGACTGAATCGAAAAAGAATGTGGCGAACGTTGACAGAAGACATAAATGTTGCAAGATTTAGGTTATGAGCAAACAAATGCACGAAATATAGGGGTCGGAAGAGAATGACGCAATGACTACTGTAAAAGAAAATGAACGAGAAAAAAATTAAGTGGGAATATCTATATTATAATGATCCGACTTCTGTATGTTTGCTTGTTTGTTACCGTAACAGAAAAAACGTCGCAAAGTAGCATAGTTTTTATTAGAGCAAGGTACCGTTAACATGCTCCAATCTGAGGAATAAAACAATTTCTAGTCCAATCGGGCCACCGGTTCCCGAGTTATGAGCCATTTCTGGCCTTTTGCGTCAACTTTAGTATTACTTTTAGTGGATGGGATGGATTTGTCCTTGGTCCGGCATTGAAATTACCAGCATACCAAAAGAGAAGAGTGAAGTGTTTGTTGTATTGCCACTCTCGCCTCTCCTTCCTCCCTTCTTATGCTTCTAAAAATTTTTACAGTGCTATAAGTACGAGCGAGGGCGAAGCCCTAGCGAGTCTCTCCGCAAGAAGTGGGATTTTCTCATATTTGAGCGGCCCAATCCGGCCTCGCCCGACCGTAACGCCTTTGAGAAGCTTATATCTCATCAACCACAGGGACAATCACTGCGTGGTTTGCATCATATGATACCCCAAGAGTTTAAGATTTGTTTTTGACAGGTTTCATCACACCCAGCCGGTTCACATGGCACGTGACAAGCGCCAAGTTCAGCATGTCGAAAATTTTCGAAAGAGGGCCACAGGCCAGACAGTTTGTAGTGAGATGTGAAACTTGGAAAGCAGATAGCCATCAGTATACTCAGGGCATCCTCGGGGTGTAAGGCGTTATTTCAGTGCTTTCGGATATAAATGGCGTCGCTCGTATCTCTCCGACAAAGGCGTTTTACAGGTGCTGTCGTATAGTTTAGTATAGCAGCAAACACTACTATCCTCTCTTCTCTCTCTCTCTCTCTCTCTCTCTCTCTCTCTCTCTCTCTCTCTCTCTCTCTCTCTCTCTCTCTCTCTCTCTCTCTCTCTCTCTCTCTCTCTCTCTCTCTCTCTCTCTCTCTCTCTCTCTCTCTCTCTCCTTCACAACGAATGTCCGAGCAGGACAAAAGCAAGGGAAAATTCTTCGCTCCATCTTGCTCACGGCATGAGTAATTCAAACTACTATTACCTTTCGAATGAAAATAGGAATTGACATGACATCGAGCGGAGGCCGTCGAAGGCTGCCCTCAAGCGAGTAATAGATAAAAATAATGTGCAAGAGTGGGAGAAGCGAGAGAAGATAGAGGAGATGTAGCATAATGGATGGACCGATTAGTGGAGAAAACTGGAATTAGGTTAGAAATGAAGATTAAGGCAACGGTTTGGAATCACAGTTGGTAGATGGTAAAAGATGACGACGCTACAGAATGAGTAAAAATCGGATGCAGAGTGTTAAACTGACTACAGCCACCCTACACTCCATCCCTGTCTGCACACTGACAGTCTCTCCTGACGTCCCCCTGTCACCCCAGCAATACCTCATCCATTGCCTATCTGTCGATTACAGGAAAATAAGATACGCCTAGAAGAAAAATGATCTGTTGAAAGCCACATGAGCAATTGTGTATGTTCCCTGTTAATATGGATGGCAAAAATATTATTGCTTTTTTCGTTTTTTCGACTTGCTAATTTCTTAAATCCCCTCGTTGATGTGAAGAATAAACACAATAAGTGCACTGATTGACAGCCCAGTAAATTCCTGCAGTTCAGCCGCTTTCGATATTGTTGCAAAATGTGGGAATATTTACTTACACTTGAGTACCGGTACATCAGTTGTGCCTCCAGTAGGACTGAACTCAGCGGTTGCCATAGTCGACGGCCCAGTTCACCAACACTACCAGACCAACCCCTGCATCACCATTTAATAGACGCAGGTAACGAATGTAAATATACTAGTCCCTTGAATCCGATGAAGTAAGATTTCGTTAATTTTTCCTGCATCTAGATACTGAATATTACTGGAGGGCGTCAATGAAAGTTATACATAAAATTTCCAGTTCGAATAGTCTCCTCTTACCTTAAGCGAAATCATCCGGCAGAAACAATAAATACTGCTTCACCGACCTGATGGAGTTACGGTTTATCGTGCAAAATATATCGTTGAGCATGGAATGCAAGAAATTCACCTAAGCACATGAAGAAACAGCCGTGTGAGGCTCGATATCTCCTCAGTCGTCAAAATCCGTGGCCAAAGACGGTAATTTCAGGCAAAAATAAACCCTATATGAGTCATGAGCGCTCTATTACCCTTCTCGTTCTTAGGCCGATCCATAAAGACCTCTGGTTCGGTATTCCAAAGGTCTTCTAAATTTACTAAATGTTGTGTATACATGTCACCACACATACAGCCATTACTTCACTATCACCACCAAATATGAAATGGAACTGAAAACAAAGAAAAGAAAAGAAGAAACTGTTCTGTAAAAACAGCTGCCTATAATGAAGATATACTGATCGTAAGAACTAGTTCGGATTCGTTATGAATGTGATTCCTTCGACTATTAATATTACTCTCGACCTACGATGCTTTTTTACGTGGTAGCACTTCCCATACCACCCCTAACTCATCCTCACTCACACCACTGCCCACCTCAGAACCCCTACTCACATCCCCACATTCTCGCCACCCATACTTCCTATGGCCCACCCCGTTCTAGCCATCCCTCAAACCCCAACTCTACACCCAACTCCATCTCTTCCTCCCCCTCTCCCCCCCCTACTCCTTCCCCACCCTATTCCCAGACTCGCCTTCCTTCCACCCCCACGCCCCCCATACCGTGCTATCTCAACAGTGGTTTATTGGATTCTGATGCTTCCCGCAACCAAGAGAAGCGTTGGACATTAAAACGTTGTATTACGAGAATTCTTTTCTCCCTTCCCCCACCATGTTTCCCTGTCCCCGTTCAGACTTTGCTTGCACTTTATAGTGGCACTTTTTTACGGGTGAATTGTAGTTTACTGAGGAAGGCATTTACTGACTTGTGTTAGCCATCTGGAAATGATGAAACTCTTGCAATAAAATGCATCACTGCATTATCGACTTAATTGTTTTGGCATACGTTTTGTTGTAGATCCACACATTTGATGATGAACTACCTTAATATGACTCCGCAGTCTACACTGAGTGACAAGAATTTTTTTTTTCTTGAAGCCCAGGAAATCACGTAATACTTTGAGTGGTAACCATATAATCAAATGGAAGCCCTGTGTATTAATGGGTTAAGATGCTGAAACCGGAAATGGCCCAAAAAGATTTATATCAGAAGGATGATTATTTCTTGTTCCAGTACTGCTACTCAGGGAATGGGTGCCTGGTCAGCATTGCCTTGAAGGTCTGGACTAAGTAACTCAGTCTTAGTTCCTGCAGTCCTGATAAGGAAAGAAAGGAATGGATAACAGATAGATTTAATAATACTTTTGATTATCAGCATTTGTACAATATTCAGTAGATAAAAAGTATAGCAGGATTTGATATGGGTCCCTCTGATCAGTGGGTAATGCGAAAGGCTTCACAAAATATTCACTGCATCTTTTCCTCCGCTAGAAGTTTTGGTGGTAAGGCCGCCATGATAAGAGCAGCAAAACTTTTCCTCACAGCCGCCAGGATGGACGCCAAAGTTTTGGACTCTGTTGACACAGGAAAAATTATGACTGACAGACATGCGAGGGAGAGGAGTTGCTGTGATGAAAAATAGTTAGGGATTACACAGAAGTTGAATTTAAAATTAATAATTATTGTATTTGCCTTTTGTTGATGTTTGGCAATGTTAAGGTTTTGAAAATTAGAAACTCTTGGCGAGAATATGATTGGCAGCCATGTTAATGGGGGGAGTTTCTGTGGCGGGAAGTAATTTTGGGATTACATACAATAGAGTCTGGACTTAAAAATATATATATTTTCTAAAGTTGCTTTATGTTGATGTTTGTTGTTAAAGATAGGTTTTTGGTAAATGTGAGAAAACGGTTGCAGTCGATGACAGTGACATTAACAACATGAAACAGTCAAGCTAATTCTTAAGTAGCACTGGCAGCTTTATCCTCAATCTCAGCTTTCTTCCTTCATCCGTCCCAATTTTCTTTCATTATGTAGTTACTCACTTTCCCTCACTCAGGTTACTCATCGTTACTCAGTCACCCACCACAGCTACCAGTGTGGGAAGCCGACGTCACCATGTGTATCCACTGAGACAACGTCACCATGCGTGTTCGCTGAGATGACGCCACGTCAATCAACTCGTGTGTGACACCACCACTCACACCATTCCCACCACGATAAAAACTAGTGAGTTACATAGTTACTTCATTTATACAATACACAGTGATAAACACAGTGGTAGACGACACCTGCACAAACATATAAAACGTGCTGTATAGTTACAACTTAAATATATATACGTACTTCAATTATCTGCATAATTCAATCACTAAATACTTGCACCAGCAATAAATATGCTACACTATATATATCCATTCATTTATTATAGCATTTATTTACTACCAACGAGTGTTACCATTTATACCTACATAAAATACGTGTTTCATACATACAGCTATACATTATTACATTTACAAAGTAATAAAGAAAATATACTATCACAGCTGCTCTGTGAGAGATTAAAAGAACTGTATTAAAAATTTATTAATTAAAGCTACCAAGTGGAAACAGACAAATTAAGTTACAAGGAAAACCAAAAGAAAAAAAATGGCGAACACAACTGACGTTAGCATGAATGAACAACATCTTCCACACAGACGTGAAGACAAAGACTTCCACACAGTGCTGACACATATATTGTCCACGATAGGTACAAGTGAACAAGTCAGTGTATAGAATTAATACTGTATATAGTGTATATATATTTTTTTATATAAAATAACAAAATATGGGGCTATATAATATCATTTTCAATAATATCTGTGCAATATTAACTAAGCCTTAAAAAAAGGTCCCAAGGGAATTAACCAGCAATTATGAAACCTTGGACAACACCGAAAAAGCGTAGACAAACGAAGAAAAACAAACTTCAGAAAATCAATACATAAAAAAAAAAAATACAGTAAGATCACTTAACAGACAAATGAATATAGGTGTAAGTGTCACTACAAATGCCAAAATATCAAATAAACTCCTTCTATAAGTGAAACAAAAAGCAAATTATTGTTCTCCACAAACCAGTGGTAAGACATATCATCACTATCATCGACCGCAGCATGACCGAATTAGCGATGTCAGGACTGCAGTTACTACAATATTACTGCAATTACTACAATTATGTAACGCCAAACGATTGCATTATGTTACAGTTGTTACAATTATGTAACTACAAACGATATGTAACAGTTATGTACAATACAATTATTATGTAACAATACAATTACTGTATGTAACAATTCATACAATGTTACAATTATGTATTACTACAATGTTACTCCAGTATTACTGCAGTGTTACTAGAATTATGTTACACTTGCTACAGTTATGTAACTACAAATTATACGTAACAGTTACAATACAATTATGTAACAATTCATACCGTGTTACTACAATTCTGTATTACCAGAATCATCACACAAGTTTGGTGAAATATTAGACATTACTAAAGGGATAACTCCATATGTAACGTAATGACCTAGCAGTTCGTTCGTTCGTTTAAAGATTCCCTGCACCTATAGTGCAGGCCGGGCCATACATTAGCCCGGTCAGTGGGGTGTGGGCTGGTTAAAAATCAGTAAGGGGGGAGGACAGGACCTGGGGATTGCCCAGCATACACGTCCTGTCTCCTGGCTGGCTTTGTGGTGTGTGTGACCTAGCAGTATTACCATTGCACAGTTATTTGCGTATGTCTGTTATACATACACATTTTACGCTATGTTATACAATATTCTATAATCAATTTAACTATAGTGCATTTGTTCAGTTATGTATACAATTTGTTTAAAATGTATTATGTTTCTAGAATATTATTAGACCAGTACAATATTGTCATGAATATTATGTCTATACAATATTATAATCAATATTATATATTAATAGATTAACATATGTCAATGATGATTGCTGTCGGAGGACCGCCAGTTGGCATAACTGAGCGATGTCAGGACTGTAAAATATCTTAATGTCGGAGGACCGCCAGTTGGCATAACCGAGCGATGTCAGGACTGTAAAATATCTTAATACATAATAACCAGCAACATACATAATATAGTCTAGAGGTTAGATCAATGTCAAACCTAGGGGCCAAAGGAAGTGATGTTAGCACCTCTCCAGAAAGTTTCCCACCAGCACAATAGCCGACAAACAGCGCCTCATGACCATACACACACATACAGTCACACAGGCTTCTAGAACATTTCAATAACAGTATAGCCCACGTGACACGACCCCTGCTACGCGAGAATGTAGGAATCAGAGATCAGAAGGGGGCTGGCGATCGTAGTGAAAGGTTGTACAGAGAGAGCGAGAGAGAAGGAGACTAGCAACAGGGTCAAGAGGGTGGTAGAGAGAGATAGAGCAAGACAGGGAGGTAGCTAGCGGGACTACTTTACACTTCACTTGCGTGTAAGAGACTTTGTTATTATATCCAAGACAAATAAAAATAGTCCCATACTAATCTTTACCTCTCCTGTCATTGCATGACAATGGGAATTAAGATTATCTACTTACAAAACTACTCACGTATAACAACCGCTCGTCCACGAGTCTAATATATGTATAACTGATCAACAAAACATACTACAAGAAGCTACGAAGTTTCTACAATAATAGCCCAGGGCGAAGATATCTTTGGAAAAAAAAAAAAAAACTTATTTTAATAAGATCTAACGAAGCTGGTAAAACCGATAGGGAACTAAAAAAAAAAAAATACTTGTTAGAAAGAACAACCATGAAAATGTTTATATGATTGGCAGATATGGAACAACTATGCACTGTCTAATCTCTAATATACAGATCTATAAAAGAAAGCAAAACAATCATCGAAATATGCAAGCGTTTCATTGTCGTCAGCATAAAAGTATATTTCAACCTGAAAGTAACAACACTCAGTTAATTACACCTTTCGATCTCGAAATATTTGTTTAGCCGAATTTTAAGCGCATCAGTAATTTTTTCACTAAGTACTGTTGCCGGTAGCTTATTCTGTTGTTCCAGTAATCGAATATTATATTATTTTTACCACCGCCAAAGAGGTTCTGCTTTACCCTGCTGTGGTTTGTTTATTTGTCTGTCTGTTAGCAGGATTACCTAAAACGTTACAAACGGATTTTGATGAAATTGCATGGATGGTTATGCCAAGAACCAAAGAAGAAATGATCAAATTTTGGGCAGGATCCGGATCCGGATTCGGAGTATCCCGCAGAATATCTTCAAAAGTTCTCATTGAATTTTAATGGAATTTTGTGAAAAGATCCATCATGGACTAAGAAAAAATTGGTTAAATTTGGGGGGGGATCCGGATCCGGATCCTATATCTACAGATCCGGATCCGCATCCGGGATTACTCAAAAAGTTATTGCCGGATTTTGATGAAATTTTGTGGAAGGGTGTGCCATAGGCCAAGGAAGGAATGATTACATTTTGGTGTGGATCCGGATCCAAATCCGGATTCTATATCCACGGATCCAGATCCGGATAATTTTTAATGGCAATGGCATTGGCGGAGGTATGTGCTGTCTGAGCGCTTTCTAGTTTCCTTATAGTATTGTTGCATCTCATCTATTTGAGTTTCATTCCATTATTTCATGTCAAAGTATCATTCTCTATTTCCAGTACACCGTCATGTCTAACACTGTCTAGAATTTTCAACACTTTTCATGTGCTGTACTTGTAATAAATCTACTGTGAGTCGTCACTTTTTTGGGGAAAAAAATCGTTTCTTTAGTCGCTAATTGTAAGATATATTTCGCAGAGATAGAATCATTTTAATGGCTCTTTGCTACACTCTATCCAGTCTATCATCGTCTGTAATAAGGTTTGGGGACCATTAGAATAAAGATCAGACATTACATCGGGTGTTTTATTATCGATGTTTCTTTCGATGAAGACGAGCATTTTGTTTACCTTGTTACTGGCTGCCATGCACTGTATGGAGCTTTTTTAAACGTAAGAATAACAAGAAATCTTTCTTGTCCTTACTTCCAGCAGTGAAATATCGATCATGCGATATGCTTATTTAATGTTTTTGTCTCCAAAGTGCATTACCATACGGTTATCTTCATTAAATTCCATCTGTCATAATTTGGTCAAATTTATTAACTAACTTCTCCAGGCCATTTTGTATAGATTCACAGTCTGCTTTCGTAATTACTTTGCCTTCAATATTCGTGTCATTTCCAACTTTCGCTGTCTTAGAAATGAGACCATTTTCTATGCCGTTGCTGTAATTAGTGAACAACTAGTCCAAGAACTAACCCTTGAGAAACTCCACTAGTTACATCTAGTCACTTCGATGATTCGCCATTCATCACTAAACATTTCTGGCAATTCGTTAACCAGTCACCAGTCTATGAACGTAATTTATTAGAAGAGTCCTGAGATTTTAGTTTTTCTAGTAATCATAGAATGAGAACCTTATCAAACGCTTCCTGGAAATCTAAGTACAGTACACGAAATCCGACGAACTTTTTGTGTCTCAGTTAAAGTATATCTTTCGGTCTATCTATGTGTCTGTCTGTATGTACATGCATAGCCTACTTATATATATACGAGCCACTGTGGTACAGTGGTAGAGTGTGCGTTTCGTACACGGGTGAGCCAGGGTTCGCGCCCCGCCAGGGTAATAAACTTTGGGAGTGTTCACCCGGCCACGTACTGCATTGGCGGACACAAGGGGTGCTGTGGTTGAACCAGTGTCGCTTACTATAAAGTATGTTTGCACCCACTCGGCTTGCGCCGGCCGATTACACTTGGTTCACAGACTACATACACATCCAAAGCCACTCCAACACTACAGTTACACTTACAAGCATTTCTCACCCTACGTACAATCTCTACCAGACAGCCTAAGCCACTTGGTAGAGATACATTGGCTGTATCGTTCCGACTTCGGTCGGGATAGGCCGGTCCTGCAGTGGATACTCAAACGGCTGATGATGATGATGATATATATATATATATATATATATATATATATATATATATATATATATATCCAGGGGCAGGATCCCACTGCTACCTCGTGCGTCCCCGGGTGGCAGATAGGGGAAGGCCTTGTAGGTATACAAGTTACCGTCTTAGATGGCGCGGTTCATGGGACCCCCTATAGGTATACAGGGCTCCATCAAATATAACAAATAAGATGGCCAAAAAATTACATCTCACCAGAAACTGTGTGGCAGGGAGGTGAGATATTTGCCACAATCCTCCCAACTAAACATGAGTTCCATTGCAAATGATCTGACGGGCGTTCCTGTTGGATCATCGTCTACTAAAGGTCCAACCGCACTGCCTCCTGTGTTTACGGGGAGTGTACCACTGAAAGTGAGTAGGCACTGTGTTGGCAAGTTAGAGACTGGGATATTAAACAAACTGAAATTCATCAAGATCTATGCATACAATGTAAGAAGCCTCGCAGAAATTACAAACTTGATATCTTAATAACTGAACTGGAAAACATTAGTTGGGATATTGTAGGTTTGAGTGAGATCCACAGAAAAGACGATAAGGTAAAGACAGCAACCACCTATTTTACTACAGAGCAAGGCAAAATGAAAGAGTTAGTGGTGTAGGATTTCTGATTAACAGATATCTCGTGGACAACATTGTTAAATTCAGTAGCGCATTTGACAGAGCAGCACTGGTGGTAATTAGACTGTGCAAAAAATTTACCGTGAAAGTAATACAAGTATATGCACCAATTTCTCAAAACTCAGACGAAAAAATAGAAACATTCTATGACGACATCTCCCAGATTATGGAAGAAGAAAAAAAACACATATTCTATACAGTACTTCAGTGCAATAGTAGGGAAGTCGAAAAATGGAGAAGCATGTATGGGAAAATTTGAAGTGGGAGAAAGGAATGAAAGAGGAGAAATGCTGGAAAATTTTGCAGAAATGTTTAATATGAGAATAATGAACACATTCCTTTACAAAAGAACAGGGAGGAAGTGGACCTGGAGAAGCCCAAATTGAGAAACAAAGAATGAAATCGACTTCATTGTCGCAGATAAGAATAACACGATCACAAATGTCACAGTTATCAACAAAGTAAATATAGAAAGTGATCATAGAATGGTGGGTTGCATAGCTAGATTCAGTATCAGGAGTGAAAGGAAGAAGATGATTAAAGATAAAAAGATATGCCCAATAAAAGTAAACGAAAAGAAAGCAGCTTTTCAGTTGGAAATAAGGAACAGATTTCAGGCTCTAAATATTGCTGAATGTGACACCGATCAGCCGAATGACAGGCTAATAAAAGTGCTAAGAGAATCAGCGGAGATAGTAGGGAAACCCAACACAACCAAAACCCAGAAATATTCGGAAAAGACACTCGAGCTTATGAAAAAAAGAAAGGAAATGAAGTTAAAAACATAGAAAGATGAAATAGAACGAGCGAAAATAAATAAGCTTATCAACAAGAGACAACGAGAAGAAAAAAGAAAGAGAAA
>NC_136976.1:22386994-22586994 GCF_032717465.1 Coenobita brevimanus
GTACAGAACCTGTGGCTTCCATCGGGTTTTGGAACTAAAAGGCATAGGGAAGCCCAAGGAGAAAAACTTGGTTCTGCAAGGTGATTAGCAGTTAAGAATTCAACTTCCTTTTTCATTACTTTCATTTTTAAAGGATTAAGACGATATGCTGGCTGTTTAATTGGACTAGTAGCATCGCTAACCAACCGTATGTCATGTTTTAAGAGACCACAAAACCCTGGTAAATCAGCAGTAACTTCAGGATAAGACTTCAATAACAATTCTAGGTCATCCTTTTGTATGTTGGTCAAACTTGATAGGTAATCACAGATTCCATGATCATGCTGTTAGGTAGGTTACCGGACGGTTGGGGTAGGTCCAATTCTGGGTTTGTCAAGTCTGAAGTCTCTGGCTCTGGCTCCGTTCCCACAAACAGTACAGGGTTCATCTCATTTCTCTCTGCATAGTGCTCCTCTGGGCATCTAGTAAAATAAGGTTTCATGAAATTCACATGAACAAGTTGAGAGTCTTTACGTCTATCTGGGGTGTGTACTACATAATTCAACTTTGATAGTTTTTTGGCAACTACATATGGGCCAGTGAATTTACTCCTGAGGGGACTACCTGGAATGGGAAGAAAGAGCAAGACCTTGTCTCCTGGGGAGTAACTGTGTGCAACAGACGATGGATGTTGAAGTCTTTCCATTTTACACTGAGCCTTTAATAAGGTATCTTTAGCAATCGTTCTGACTTCTGATAATCTAGATCTTAAATTATCAATATAGTGAGATACAGATGGACTTTCTTGAGTAGTGCTGTTAAACCACTGATCTTTCAGAAGCTTCAAGGGACCCCTTATTTGTCGTCCATATAATACCTCAAATGGAGAATATCCTAAAGACTCCTGAGGACACTCCCTTATAGCAAAAAGAAGAAAGTCTATGCCTTCATCCCATTCCTTGTGGTTTTCCAAGCAATACTTTTTCAACATTGATTTAAAGGTCTGGTGGAACCTTTCTAAACAGCCCTGGGATTGTGGGTGATAAGCCGAGGAAGTGACATGTTTAACCTCTAGTTCCTCCATAACTTTTTGAAAAGCCTACTGGTAAAATTCGTCCCTTGATCCGATTGGATTTCTTTAGGGATGCCAAATGCAGTGAACAAATGAAGCAGGGATTTCATTATAGTTTTAGAGGTGATATTTCTGAGGGGATAGACTTCAGGGTATCTTGTTGCAGTATCCATGATAGTAAATAAGTACTGGTTACCTTTCTTTGTCCTAGGTAGAGGTCCCACACAATCAATAACTACCTTTTCAAAAGGTGCTGTCACTACAGGAATTGCATGGAGTGGAGCAGACTTAAGCTGTTCATTAGGTTTACCAGCCACTTGACAAACATGACAAGTTTTTATAAAAGTAGAAACATCCTTTCTAAGACCTGACCAATAGTAATGTTGTAGGATTTTTTTGTAAGTTTTTAAGACCCCTAGGTGACCAGCTATCCCGTCATGAGCCAGTTTAAGGATGGATTGTCTGACAGATTTGGGAATCACAACTTGGTGGATTTCTGACCAGGTATCAAGATGTTTTAGTTCTGGTGGTCTATAAGCTCTCATCAAAAAACGCCATCATGGAAGTAAAACAAGGCAATGTATTTAGGTCTTTACCTTCGACTGCAGCATGTCTCAGGGTAGCAAGTGATGGATCAGCCTTCTGAGCTTTAATTAGGTTTTCTTTTGAGATAGTCTGATCCAGCAGATATTCCTTGGGAGCAGGTGGTGGTAATGGATTGATTTTGTTCCTTTTTTAGCCTTCTGTGACCTAGTTACAACACAGGAGGGAAATAAGTGGGGAGAAACAGTATCTAGAATCTCAGTTGGGCTCTCCAGTTAAAGGGTTTTCAACCACTGAAACCATAGGCACAATGAGTTCTCCTGCCAAATCATTTCCCAATAGCAGATGAGATCCCTTGACTGGCAAAGGGTCTTCTCTGACAGCTACTTTAACATTTCCAGATAAAAGGTCACACTGGAGATAAACTTCAGCTAAGGGATAGGAGGGATTAGATGAAAGGTCAGACAAAATCACCTTCTCCCCAGTGAAGGCACTAGATACACAAGGAATAGCATTTCTGACCAAAATTGATTGAGATGCTCCAGTATCTCTCAAGATAGTAATGGGATATGACTCATCATCTTTATTCAGTGAGACTGTACCCTGAAACATAAAAGGAAGGAAGGAATTCTGATGAGGCTTATTTGAATCATAAGTCACTACTGGCTTTTCAATTTCATGAGGAGATTTTTCTTTGGGGTTAAACATGTTTTTTGAAGTTTTACAATTAGGGTGTTTGCAGGACTGGATAGAATGACCTGGCTTTTGCAATAACTACAGGATATATTGGAGATATTTTGAGTCCAAGGCATCAAGTGTGAAGAGCTCTGCTTACCACCCACCATACCGGAGCTTACACCAGAGGAGTACTTAACACCTGAGATGGAACCACTCCTGTTATTTAGAGATCCCATCAATAAATCATAGGCGTCAGCCAACTCCGCTGCTTTCATGAGATCCTTCTGTCCTTGCTCCTCCACATGCTTCAGGATGGTGAATGGCAACTTACTCTTCCACTCTTCCAAAGCCATGAGATTAACCAGGTCTGAAAATGTTGAGGTGTTAGTTGTTTCAAGCCATTTCTTAAACTGTCTTAATTTATCATTTGCAAACTCCACATAAGTATGAGAAATTGATTTTACATGTTTTCTGAACTTCTGTCGATATCCATCAGGAGAAATTGAATATGCACGAAGAATACTAGTCTTTAAACCATTATAATCATTTTTATCATCAAAACTATTATAAACTCTCTGAGCTTTTCCGATCAGCTTTGGGACCAAGACTGATATCCAGTGTTGTTCAGGCCACTCATTTTTTCTTGGCAATGTGCTCAAATGTGTTTAAAAATCCATCCACATCATTCTCATCAAACTGAGGCAATAAAGCAGCTTCCTTGTGTGGTTTAAACGCAGTTAATTTCTCTCTCAATTCAATTTCCTTTTCCCTAAGGTTTGAATTTGCATTTGCTTCAAGCTCTCTTATTTGTAATTCTTTCATTTTTACTCTCTCTTCTTGAGCTAATTGTTCTGTTCTCATTCTCTCTTCTTGAGCTAATTGTTCTGTTCTCATTCTTTCTTCTTGAGCTAATTGTTCTGTTCTCATTATCTTTTCTTGAGCTAATTGTTCTGTTTTCATTCTCTCTTCTTGAGCTAATTGTTCTGTTCTCATTATCTTTTCTTGAGCTAATTGTTCTATCTGCTGATATTCTAATCTTAATCTTTCCATCTCCACTGGGTCACTGTGTCCTTGTTTAGTATGAGTTGAATAAGGATTATCAACCCTAGTAGGAAAGGAATAACTCATAGGAGTCAAAACATCAATAGCCTCTGTCCCCAGGACTTCCCTTTGAACTAAAGACTCTATAATTGTGTTTTTTAAGACCTCTTTTGTCATACGAGATTCAATTTCTATTTGGAAGTAGGTAGCAATGCTTTTCCACTCATCTTTCTTTAAGTCTTTTAATTGCTCATGGCTAGGATTTTCAAATTATTTTTGAAGGTCAAACATGATTAAAATGTATGAGAAAATTATGGTAAGTTATATTTTAGACACAGATTACAGGAAGAAAACTCTTTGAAGTCCTGGAAACTTCCAGAGCCTTGACCAAAATATTAACTTACGAAAGTCGTTGTCTATGATTAAGAGCAGAGGATGACGGCTTTTAGCATGATCCGGATTACCCCTGATTATAGGATAAGACAAAACAACTTTGATTCTTGAATAATCTGGGACTTGGAAGAGTGAGTGTATCAAACTAGCCACTTGCCCTATCGCAACTAGCAGATGTAGACCTCACTGGAGCGTGGGATACGGCATTATAAACGATCCGGATATATTCCCCACATTTGATAGAACTTATAACGACCCTGTATTTCGTTAAAAATGAAAGATAAGTTCTATGAAGACTCCTGAACCTATAAACCTATGTGCTGACAAGTTCACACAAATACCAAAATGTTTATTGCATCAAGGATTTTAAATCGAATGGAAACAAGTTTCACACTAATACCAAAATGCTAAATACATCAAGGAAAATTTAAAATCTATGGGAACAAGCAACAGCAACCCCCTCAAAACACCATTACTGTAAATGTCTGTCTAGCTGAAATAGGTCCTGTCACGGTCGCCATTTATTACGATCCATGGGGAGTATTTAACTATCTACCCTATGAAGACCCATGGAAAGCAATAAGAAAAGAGAAGGATCATGAACACTATGCAACTAGACAAACTACAGGGTAGATTGATAATGATTTGGTTGATTATTCATTTAATTTAACAAACTAAACATACAATAATTACAACCCTAAACCTAACTAAACCTAAGAGAAAACAATATAAATACCTAAAGCCATTCACCATCAGAAGATTAATGAACTAATGCAAGGAGAAAACTGATACTCATGGTTTACAGCAAAAGAAGGCGTTGAAGATGGGTTCCCTATAACACAGGCTTCCAGGTAAAGGTCAGGAGTGGTTCACTAAGATATTCCCAGGGCAGAGGATGAGTGTGAACTGAACTTGCGCGGGAAACCAGATAATCAGGCAACCTCGCTTCACACAGAAAAAAGGGAGGGAAAGTCAGGTGACATGTTGGGAAACTAGTAGTATCAAATCCAGTCAACAGATGGAGCGCTGGTAGCGTGAGGTGGACGAGTGCTTGACTTCAGTCAAAAGATGGGAGTTCACGAGGGATGAGGCGGAGGAGTAATAATTATAGCCGTAACAATATATATATATATATATATATATATATATATATAGATATATATATATATATATATATATATATATATATATATATATATATATATATATATATATATATATATATATCAAACCACCTATTGGGAATGGGACCTATTCAAGGCCGGCACTCCGACTCGGACGTTCAAATCATTTGCCCACCGCGGGCCAAGGACGAAGTTTGAATGAAAAATGGAGAGGACAGAGTTATAACAGAAGAGGCGGCAGTGAATAGAACGTGTCACTGACACAAACACAGGTGCGGCGGAAGGGTACTCCAAAGTAGGGAAACATCCGGGATAGTTTGATTGAGAACGGGAACCGAATTAGGAAGGCGAGGGTAATGATATAGTTGAGAGGGGAGAGGAGACTGGTAAGGGGAGAAAAGATGGAGTTGAAAGAGTAAGGAAAAGAGAGTATGACTAGGAGTGGACGCTGTGGGAAGTTGTAAAGGGTTGGGGAAGCTGGTATTATTTTGGGATCGGAAGGGGGGAAGGGAAGCAGGAGAGCACGATACGTAGGGGTGGAAAAGAAGAAGGAACAAGGGAGAAGGGAAAGGTAGAAGGTCAGGCTGACAGTGTTTTGGGAGGCGTAGAGAGGTAGCGTGCAAGAGGGGAGGACACGTATCGCTATTGTCCGAACAGTTTGGTAGCCTGAGACGGAAAGAGTGATCAAGAAATGGTAAGGGAAGGTGAAAGTGAGCAAGGAAAGGAAGATGAAGAGGATAGTGACCAAGGATCGGGAAAGAAAGGGAAGAGTGGGCACGAAAGGGGAAAGGGAGAGGAGAGCGAGCAAGGAAGAGGAGAGTGAGCAAGGAAAGCGAGTTGTGGAGAGCGTGCACATAAACGGCATTCAGGAGGGATGGAAGGAGAAGATGAGGAGATAGTGGATGTTGGAAGTATAGGTATTACAAGAGGAGAATTAAAAAGATAAACTTGGAAAGAGAAGAATAAGAAGAGGAAGGGAAACAGGAAAGAGCAAAGGAAAGGGTGGGGGGTCAATAATTCAGTGTCTGTGCAAGTAAAGTGAGTTGGTGGGTAGAAGCAGCGAGGAAGAGCAATGACGAGGACGGAAGGTGGGGGTGAGCAAGTAAGGAGATTGGGTGGAGAAGAGGGGTTGGGTGATGAAGGGGTAGTGTAAATAATGGGATTGTGGGAAGGGGACACGGGGTAAGGAGTGGAGGGAGAAGGGGAAGGGAGGGACAAGACAGGAAGAAGTAGGCACTGAATTAATGCACATCAACTACGCAGTGATCATTAAGGCAGATAAACAATTCTTGCCATGTCCCAACACACCCCTAGAATACAATCCACAACAGTCAGTGTTATATTCAAGTTTCTAACTGAACTGCGGGATGAACAAGAATAAGTGGGATTTTTTTTTTTTTTTTTTTTTTTGTCTAAGAGTCCGACAGGTAAGAAAATTGAACACTGGGTCATCCAGTTCAAAACCGGGTAATTTATCACTGTACTACCAGCTCCCAAGAGTGGGGCAGGTTGAACAAGGAAGAAGAGGGTGGGGGGAGTGCTGTGGGAAAGGGAGGTCGGCAAGGAAGAAAAGGTAAGGATGAAAAGGATTGGGAAGGCAACGAATTGTGTGTGTGTGTGTGTGTGTGTGTGTGTGTGTGTGTGTGTGTGTGTGTGTGTGTGTGTGTGTGTGTGTGTGTGTGTGTGTGTAGTGGGAGAATGGAGGCCAAGAAAGGGTAACAGAAGTTAATCATACAGTGGTAATGGGTAGGGAGAAAAGGTGAGTGTTGAAGTAAAGGAAGGGGAGGGGAGGGTGGAAGGGAAAATGGGGAAGAAAGCCGAGAAATAGGGGAGGGGTCTCCAAGGAAGGGGTGGTACAAATAACGGTATTAGGGTATGGGTAGGAATAAAGGGCAAGGGAGAATGAACAAGAATGGGTATGAGAGTCTGATGACATTTTTGAAGGGGCGAAAAGTAGGTAATATGTATCACTGCAGCAGGAATGGCTCGTAGAGGAACAAGAGGAGAGTGGGAAAAGAAGAGAACCGGGAGAGGAGAGTGAGGAAGGACAGGAAGAGGGAGACAGGGAAGAAGGGGAGGGGAAACAGTGGAAAGGTGGGAGGAGCGAGGAAGGGAAGAGGAGGGCGAGTAAGGGACTGGTGGGGAGGCATGGACAGTGTGGAACGAGAAAGTGAACAAGGAAGGAAAGAGGTGGAAGAGGAAGTAGAGGAAGGAAGTTGATGCGAGAAGGAAGGGAGGTGAAGTGGGTGGAGAGTGCAAGGAAGAGGTGGTGGAAGTGATGATATTGCAGGAAGGGGAGGGGAGGCAGGATAGAAGAGGAGAGTGAGCAAGGAATGGGTGGGGTAGGGGAAATGAAGATTGAGCCAGGATGGCGAGGGAACGAGCAGGGAAGGCTCAGAGAGGTGGGGGGGGGGGAGGGCGGCCGAGAAAATGAAGGAGAGAAGGTCAAGGAAGGGATTTTGGAAGTAATGCTATTGTGGGAACTGTGCGAAAGGAAACAGATGATAAAATAGAGGGACGACGAGAGTGAACATGTATGGGGAAGGGGGAGAACGGAAGCAAAGGGAGGGAGGAGGTAGGGAAATGAAGTGAGGGGAAAGGGTGAACAAGGTAGAAGTAATGGATGAAACGGTATTGAAGGAAGAGGAGGGGAAGACTTGGAGTAGGAAAGGGAAGGGTTAGCGAAGAAGGGAAGGAGGGAAGTGGAAGTTAAGTAAGAAAGGGATGGGTGGGGGGAGAGGAGTGCCATCCACTCCTCCCCCGCTTCCCACCTCTTCCTCGAAGCGAGGGAGGAGGTGAATAATAAAGGGGTAGGTTGTGGAATAATGGTACTGTGGGAAAGGGAGGGAGAGGCATGGTAGAGGTGGCGTGTGAAGTAATGGTGAATAATGGTGATGTATGGCGGTGTTCTGCTCCATTTACAACAGCCCCAGTCAACCCGGTACCATTTAATGAGTCGACGTAATGGCTGCCAGGCTTACCCCTTATCCTCGAGTGAGCCAGAATCTCACCAATAAATACGGCTTAATTATGAGCATAGAGGCAGGAGGGGAAGATAGAAGGGGGTGTTGTTTTGTTGCCAGCTCCAACAAGGATGTCAAGAGTTTACTATGGCAGTCTCCTGCACAGATCCTTTTTCACCCTCCTCCCTTGCTCCATCCTGTAACCTTAGCGTTCCTTCAGTCCTACTTACTTTTAATGCCTGCGTGTGTGTGTGTGTGTGTGTGTGTGTGTGAGAGCTCCTTTTCTACGATGTGCCTTTTTATATTTTATTCTTATCGCCAATTGATTTCACACAGCTTAAGCAAGACCTGTCGTTGTGGAAGAATAGAAAGCACCCTCCATTAATTTCTTCAGTTAGATGACACTGTTCTTAGTTTATTCCTGCTAATTCTTTTTTGGTAAAATCTCATGTACTGAAGGGATGAGAGCCATTAACCATTTTCTCCCGTTGTACGATGGCATCTCTGTTATTCCTCTTCCTATCTCGTATGCACAGTCCGATGACATGTTCCTTTATATACTACTAAATAAATGTTAAGTGCCAGTTGGAAGAATTATTGGGGAGATAATCCCATGGGATATAATTATGAGACTGAATCAGTTTGAAAATTTAATTCAGTCTTTTGAGAAAACGGCAACTAAAAAAAAAAAAAAAAATTAAGTCGAACATCGTCAAAATCTTGGGTTAAAGTCAGGAGGGTTATTGTTGCATTCACAATGATGCAGTTTCTCTTTTTAGATGTGTCAGTAGCAAGTATGACCAAAATTTACTGCAATAAAGACTACACATTGGCGTCACAGGAACCGGATGACATGGCAAAGAGTCGCTTGAGAGATGTCAGCCAGCTCCGGCTGCAGACAGTGTACCAGCTGCTGTTGGTTATCCGGGGGGGGAGGGGGGGTTGCTGACTGCTCGACCCGGCACATGCCATATGTGCTCAATTGGCGATAAATCAGGAGTTTGCTGACCAAGACATTTAGGTGATCTGATGCACTTACAGGAAGTTGGTGACGATACCAGCACAAAGGCGACATGCCTTGCCGTCTTGATGGACAGCACCGCGTCCCTTTGCTTGTAGTGCAGAGAGGACAGTGGGGTTGAGCGCCTCTTCTGGGTAGAGTTGTGCAGTTTTTTCTCCTTTCAGTTTCTTTTTACTGTACCTTCCTCTCGTTTCTTGTCTACTACCCTCTGTATTATCATTCACCTTTACCGTTTATCTGCTTCCCTTTTCATGTCGACTCTGCACTCGTCGTCGTTGCACATACCTTCATCCTTTCTTCTTCTTTGTCCATGACTTGTCATTATCTATTCTTCCACACACTACCATTCTGCTTTTCCATCCACAAACCCATTTTTTCTTCAGTCCCCTCCTTATTACATCATGACTCCTACCGCTTCCCTGATTCCACTTACCTCAATACACAATACTTTATCTGTCCCTCCACGCATCATGATTCTCCTCTCCCCGTGTTCTACCACAAATTCCATTTTTTTTTTTTATTCAGTCCGTCTTATCGGATCATTACTTTTCATCGACTTCTTTCATTCCACACATCTCCTGTGCACACTGTCCCAGATCCAGTATATCAAGACTTTCCCAACCCAGCTTCTCCCTCGAGCCCTTTCCCATAACCTCGCTCCTTCCTCCCTCGCTCTTCACTTCCCTTCCACCTCCTTCATCACTGTTACCTACGCCCCATCTCAGCGTTCATAAAGGTGGGGAGGAAAGCTCGCAAATTCCACCTCCACCCAACTCTCCTCCCGACTCTCCCCCCTTCTCTTCCTCTGCCTCCACCATCTTTTTTTTTTTTTTTATGTGTCCGACGCTGGGCATAGGCTCCACAACCTGCTATCAAGGCCCAGCAGTCCTCCTACATATCATACACCTCTACATGTCACCACTTCGGCGCTAACACCCACCGTCCATATTGAATACATGCTAGGGCTGTCTCATACAGGACTGGTGTATTGGTATTAGCGGGGGTATTTTTAAGACATGTCGGCGGGTCTTCGGGTAGATCAGTAAAGCCTGACTGAATGAAATTCAAATCCTTAAACTGTTCCCTGCCCCAGCCGGGATTTGAACCTGGGTCCGTTAGGACCGCACGCCACCTCTCTACCGATTGAGCCACCGCCTCCCCCCTGTATCTTTCCCGACGATGCTTTCCTTCCCTCATCTTCGTAAACTTTTATAGTCCCTTGATGACTATGGAAGTAATGGACGCTGGTGATTTCTGGCGAAGTGAAGCTTCATTCATTTCTTTTTCATTATTTTTATCGTCTGCTCTCCAAACAGTATCTGTTCCCCTCTATTCAGTACTCCGCTCTCCCATTAGGTCACTTATGTTAAAAGACTCATTGTCATTGGGTTCCTGAGCTTCATATTCTCTTGTGTAGTTCGTCATTCTGTATAACTCAGATACCATAATATTTCGCATGTGTTCATGCGAAAGAAAAAAACAGACAGTTTTCTTTCAAGTGTTTAAAGGTGACTTTAGATTTAATTCTTCTGGAGTTTTATTGCAGCGTTCGGAGGCATATTTATTGAAAGTAATAGATTTTTTTCAATCATAATTACTTTGATTTTTTTTTTTTCCTAATTTCCAATAGGACTGTTGATATACGCCTCCAAACAGTATTTTCAATCTCTATGACAGTGTAGAATATATATATATATATATATATATATATATATATATATATATATATATATATATATATATATATATATATATATATATATATATATATATATATATATATATGGCTGACTATGGCTGTTGCATACCTTCTGTTATTACCTGGCAATACATGTCATATACATAACAGTGCAGCAGCAATGCTTATTGTCAGCATCATCTACACACGAACTAAAGTAATAGGATATAACAATAATAAATTTTATTTCAAGTTTTGTACATCATTATTATATTCCTGTCATTTGGTGAATATAGGATGTTAATTCGAGATAGAGAGCCAATATACACATCACACACGACTCGAGCTGACACACTTCACACAGCCACTCCTCATATTCTCCTCACTACCACGCTTACCACACTGCACGCCTGATGACCACAAATCACGCTGCCACATTGCCCACCGTCACACTTTATGTTCATCTCATAGTACGTTCTTACTCAGTTATATCTCACACATTCATCTCATACTGACAGACCTCACACCCACATCAAATTTTTTCACATTATAACATCTCACACACCCAAATCTAATACTCGTCTTTCAACCATACAGTATATCGCACTTCCACACCTCAGTCACACACACACACAACACACACACACACACACACACACACACACACACACACACACACACACACACACACACTGACTGACTGATTTCCCTTTCCTTAAGCTGAATGATGTGTCTGCTCTCTCTGTTATGACAAGGGTAAAATATTTGGCTACTAATTATCCATAACAACGGCCCAGTGTTTATGCATGACGATATAAGTACCAGCTCAATAACCAGAACTCATTAAGAAGACAAATGGCACACACACACACACACACACACACACACACACACACACACACACACACACACACACGGTACTGACAGTGCCGGTGTGCGATTATTTTTTTAAGCTTCTTGATGAAGAAATTTGAAGCATATCTTGTTTTAATGGCCTGATATTAAATGTTACTGTGTCTCTCATAAGCCCTCTTAGGCTCCTGTGACTCACTTTCAGGTAAATAAAGTCGTCTGGTGTTAAGTGGCATAGGAAACTAGAAATTTTCGATCAGTTAGTTAATATCACGAAGGTCGAGAGCATGATAATCAGCCCTTTTTTTAAGTTCACCAACTACCATTAGGAAACGCATTCCATCCTTCAGAAGCAGGGATGTCCCCCAACCGAGAGGTCCCCGGTTCGATTTCAGGATTGATCATGAGACCTTTGAGCAGGTTCCTCTTACATCCAACCAGATGGAACCACGAAGCAGGGATCTGAATTGTAAAGCTACCGGTACCGTTGCATGTCTAAGTCTGGGGGATTTTGTTCGGTGCTTTTCTAGGCAGTTACGCTTGCCTCCTTCCACCCTCACAATAAGGGTTGATTCTAAATGTTTTGTAGGTTCAAAATATTTCTTCCTTAGGTATTTAGTCCGGACATTACACAGCAATATCCTCTCGTGTGCTATTAGCAAAAATTATGCCAGTAATAAGGCGATATTAATGACAAACAAGAAAATTTTAAGGCATGATATACGAAATAAAGTGCTGAGGAAGAGGTGCTTCGGATTCTCGAAGCCACACAGAATACGGCCCTAACTCGCAATTTTCAATTCTGATGTTGGCAATTGTGGGTAGAGTGAGTCCAGCGATTTGTCACAGCAGTAGTGGCTTTGCTTAATTCATTGCCTCGCCAACCAACCCACGCACTCTCACCATTGTCCGTCTCCTGGTCGATGGTAAGGTCGTTATTACGCAGTATGCCATTAACGTGGCCAAATAAGTGCGTAGGAAGTCACACTCACCATGACGGCGTGGAACGGTGGGCTGTTTGTCACGGTATTTTGTATAAAGTTGGCACCTATGATCTGGGACAGCAAGTGTCCAGTAGAGGCCTAGCATTTGGTACACTTGACTACTCTGACCTAATCAGATATTTGTTGATGGCACCGACATGAATAAATGGAGTCAAATAGTAATTGAAATGACCAGGAACTGTGATGCATGGACATCGAAAATTGTAGGCAGACCTTCATTCCCCACAGACATCGTCCCAGGTTGATGCGTGGCCGGCCAACTGGACGTGTGGGCGTGTCTGGCTATAGTCGCGGCGCACGCCTCTGAGGTAAAAGTGCGTCCGATTTCGTATCATATTATACACGAATCATATTATTATGCACGAATATATTATACACGAATATTATTATACAAGAACAAGTTATACACGAAGCACATGCGTCTCATATTATACACGAAATCAGATGCACTTCTGAACGGTAGCTTGCCAGAGCACGATAATAACAACCTCAGAGTCGCGCGCCGCCACTATAGTGGTGGTCATTCATCTCATTATATTCAGTGTTTTTCATTCTCATATTTTCTTTTTTAATTAATGGTTACTTTATTCTTCCAAGTTACTACTACTACTACTGTACTACTACTACTACTAATAATAATAATAATACTTGCTATCTGCATTTTGTATCAGCTTTGTCAGTGTTTGTTTCATATCCCGTATTGTTCCTTTTCTTGCCTTTTGTCTTCTTTTCATTTTTATTTTGTTTCTTCCATTTTTCTTTTTCTTTTTTACGATTTTTCCTTCGTATCCTCTGATGTTTTGGCTGCTCTTCTGTCTTCGTCGCCTTGATTTTACATATTACGAGTGTTTTCTATAATCATTTTCTTCTTTTCCTTTTTTGGTTCTTTACCGTTCGCTCCGATGAGATTTCGCGCATTTCATTCTTGCTAATACTAGCCACTACATTTTTAGAAGGGCGTCCCAATAAAGCAGGAAATAATGAATCCGATAAAGGGTTAACCATTCCAGGTTTAAAGGTTTCTTTTACACTGAATATGATATTAATGAGATAGCAAGAACAATACTCTGACTCACTGTTGTCGCGTCGTCTTCAGCAACGTATTCCAGCCAATGCGAGACGATTTTTTTTATTTTGTCAGTTGAGAGCGTTATCGGAGTCTGTTAATTCTCATTTTCCTCAGAGGTTTATTTGTATATATGGTACGTTGATACTTTGTTGTACTTAGCTGTTCTATGCACTCATATGCTGTTTTATTACATTTATAGATATCATTAAAAGACCCGTTCCATTTCCCCTCACAGATTTACTGTATCCTGTGGAGATGTATAAACATGAGCTTTACAGCTGGAAAATAGTTATAATGTAATCATGATTACGATTACTTTTGGAATAGAATCGACTACGATTATGATTAGTTTGAGTATGGAGACAATGAAATGAATTACGATTACGTTTCCACAAAAATAACATGGAATTAATTCCACTGACTACGGTTCCTGATCACGATTACATCATGTCAGTATCCAACCCTGCACATCCAAGGAAATCTGACACTTTGTCATTGTGTACACAGCTCTGACTTGAACAATGGCCAGGATTACAGGCCAGCCAGAATTATGCTATTAAGAATAACGACGGGATACTATGGTGTCATTAAAGTACCACGATGAATTATGACTTTGCCCATGTCTAAACGTGGAATGACCTCACCTTCAGGCCCCCTATTCTGGCCATTACTAAGGATAGGACCAGGTCGAGAGAGACGCTGCTAAAATCTTGAAATGGGCACCCGGGCAAGAATTGACTAACACTTAATTCCAGCTGCAACTCGTAAATAGAATTTGATTTTGCAGGAAGGGCAAGAACTGCGTGAGAGCCGGGCTGTAATTGTATGGACCTCAGATTACAAATAAACATAGGATGAAATTGCCGTCGTAACTTTTTTTTTTTTTTCTGGAAGAACAAGGAAAGAAAAATGAAGAATCTTACCATGGTTCGCGTTCTTCCTGCGAAAACAGTTTTATGTTTGCGTTATGGAAGTGAGATAATTATAGTGAATCTGGTTCCTGGTCAACGCCTTTGATGAATCAGACAAAATAAATCATCATCTTGTTTCCGTGGCTAGCATAACTCATTTCTTTTTAGTTTTTAGGTCAATGATCACTTAAATATCGTATGAAGAAAAGAAAAACGCTTTATGCCTGCAAAAGGTATCCCTTCCAAAGAAAATTTGGATACAAATAAGCTAGAGTAAGAGCCATTCCTTTAGATATGCCTAGTTTATTGCATTTAAAGTACCGTACTGAAGGTCAAAGACAGAAAGAACGAGAGACTGGGGAAGATACTGACAAACGCACCCCGTTTTGCACATAAAGTAACGGGATCTCGTTTCATATGTATTCCTCATCTCACCAGACGGTATTACTTAGCTTATGCGAGACGACTAGTAAGGACTGGGTTAGAAACCACTTTTGAAATAGATCTGCAGCCTTGTTTATGGATATTACTCACGACACCTAACAAGACCTAACGTATGCACTAAAGCCGCGTTCTTTGGTCATAACATTGACTTCCTTTAGCCCTGACCTTGTCAAAGACGGGAATATAATTATGTGACTTCATGGTTACGTTTGTCTTGTTTCGTATGGTTTGCGTGATAATCATAAATTAAGTTGCAACGTATTTTCTTTATTGTTCTTCCTATCTCCAGACGATTTTATTAACCGTAGCATAAACCCATCAGAGTGGTGTGATCAATATTATAACCCCCATTAATTCCTTCAATATACGATGATTCCCCTGAGCTAGTAAAAACGTTAAGTGATGGCAAGAAACCTAGAATAATTACGTCCCCTGACTGAAGAAGTTGGCGCAAAATTTGGTCGATGTTGCTGAATATGTGAGTGCATTAGCAAGAAATGGAGCGAGTAATGGCAGGTAGACGCCACCTTTCCTTTCCTGACGATTCACCCGTCCTAACGCCACCCTAAATAACTCATCCCAAATGGCTAACCAAGGAGGGACGGGAGGAAATGTAAGGAAGGAATTAAGGTATGAAAGGGAGGATGGAAAAAAAGTTGGAAAGAGAGAATTAAGGGTGGATGGTATGAAAAGTGGATGAGTGAATGAAGGATGGGTGGATCAGTGTTCGGATGGCAGGAACGAAGAAAGGAAGAGAAACAAAGAGAGGAAGGAAGGAAGGAAGAAAAGCAACACCCTGGGCTGAGGTGCGGATTGTGAGGATATGGTAATGCGACCATACCTTTGCAAATGAACCTTTAAAAGACGAGGACTAAATGGACGCAGGGTGAGCCGAGAGACGAGGAAGTACGCACAATATAAATTCTTTAGTAGAGATCCCCCTAGACTTAATACCTTATAGTCCCTCTTCATCCTATCTCTCATCATAGGAAGGATTAAAGATGGGAGAGAAGGGAAAATAAAGGGCACACACACACACACACACACACACACACACACACACACACACACATCTTATCATTCTAACACCTTGATAATATGAAAACATTTTTTTAGTTGTTGTGTGTGATTCAAGGGGGGAAGGGAGGACAGCCAGTATTTTACTATCAAAGGGCGTGAATGTGGTTGTCATTATTTTTGACAAATAGCTGCTTGGAGTGTATTGGAACAGGATCGAGATAAAAAAATAGTCTCGTGTTATATAACAAGGAAACGAGTTCAAAAAACAATAATTAAATGCCAAAATGAATAAATATAAATGCAATTAAATGAATAAAAGACTATTTTCATGTTCAGCTTATTCTGTCAGAAAGGGAGGCCTAGATCTCCCCCCTTTTGTGTGTGTGTGTGTGTGTGTGTGTGTGTGTGTGTGTGTGTGTGTGTGTGTGTGTGTGTGTGTGTGTGTGTGTGTGTGTGTGTGTGTGTGTGTGTGTGTGTGTGTGTGTGTGTGCGTGCGTGTGTGTGTGTGCGTGCGTGCGTGAGTGCGACGGTAACAAAAACTAAATGTAATACACATCAATTTGTTTAGAGTTAATGATAATGTTTATCAGAGCGTTCAGTATGACCATTCCTTAACGTAATATCTGGAGGAGCGAGATAGTTTAAAACGATAAAGACGTCATCTTATAAAGTACAGTAGTTACTGAAGCCTAATTAAATACTCCTTTAGTTAAAAGATTCTGAATTATGTCTTCCAAAGGTATCATAATCATGTTGACATCGTCGTCTTCCCGGCATTTTTTTTTTTTTGTATCACCAAAGTTTGGTGTAATATACGATCCAGAAAACAAGGAAGGAAAAACAGGGAATCAGAAAATATGAAAGTGGGAGAATCATTAACAGCAAAATCACTGAAGAGGCAGCAAGAATAGTAAAAAAAAATGTCATCGCAGTGGGACATGTAAATCAAATGATCAGCAGCACAGACTATAGAATGAAATGCTGTCGTGGTAAAAGGGCTAATTGTCAAGAAAAAAATAAAATCCACACTGAGGTACAGATGAACACTTCTTTTCACATTTTTATAATAATGCAATAATACATGAAGAATAGCATTGGAATGACATCAGTTCTCCTCTGTAGACTCATATGAGGGAGGGAAAACATTTCTCACTGTGTATTCATTTATAGCAGCCGTAAAAAGTGTCCCAGTAAGTGCCAGCAACCAGGGTATTGCTTTTTGACTAACTTTAAATAAGAAACGGTACATGACATGGGTCAAAGCTTCCTTCGTGACTGAGCTGCTCCTCGCTTTATGGGTGAATCATGACGAACATTTTCCCCCATAGGTTATTAGCGACTGAAAGTGCGCAACGGTCGTGAATTAGGCCGAGGTTAAGATAACAATTATTTCTTAAGATTAACACATGAATAATGCCCTGAAGTGTGGCACAATTTTCCGGGAACACGCTTTCCATTCTTTTAACCACTTCTTTCTCGTGGCTTATTTTATATTTTATTAATACTACTTCTAGGCAATTTTATACAACTATTGAGAGACATATGGATCTGGAGGAACTTAATATAGGCCGCATTAAGCCCTTCAAAACTACAGGATTGCATGAAATTGAATAACATCGTCTGGTGATATCTAAAATAAATTTGAAAATGCATCCTTAGAGTTAAGAGGTAATTTTGATGTGAAAACAGCAGCATATAAAACAGTCAAAGTTTTATGCTGAAAAATCTGCACTCATTTCTTATTTGTGGCGGCCATCATCGGATCCCGAGCATCGGGTCTCAAGCTTCGCGATAAGGCTGGTGACAAATCTGGGACTCATATTGTGGGGAGTTAATCTTAAAGAGGAATACATCTGAGTGGACGTGGGCAGCAGTGAGGCGGAAGGCAAGATAAGATTGTTATACAGCCAAAGGCGACTTGTCTGTGTGCAGAGTAAGGGTGCAGAGTGAGTGAGAGTGGGAGAGAGCAAGCAAGTGCGAAAACAAGTGTGAAAGCAAGAATGAGTGAGCTAATTCGGACAGAGACAGACAGACAGACAGACATATACAGGGATAGGGACACAGGCAGACAGACAAAGAGACAATGACATAAAGACACAGAAAGTTGAAAACCGAATAACAGTGAACATAGAATATAATAAGATGAAGAAAGCAATAGATTAAGTAAGATCAGAGCCCATCTCCAACCGAGTCACGTCTCCAACCGAGTTTTTATTAAATGCAAAAGGTAAAAATGTCACCGTCGATATATGTTTGCAAGGCAATAATATCACCGTCCAGCTATATCTGTAAGGTAAAACTGTAACAGTGCATATGAAGGGAAGCATAGCCTTTTTATTATATCTGTAAGGCAATAATATCACCTTCCATTTTTCTTAGAAGTAAAATGCCCCATTCCGTAATCTTGAATGAAAAGTGTAATGTATCTATTATTTTGTGTAAGACCATTTTACTTATGTTTATTTTTTCATGTTTTATCTTTCAGTTAGTAGCGTAGGTAAACAAGCAACACTACGTTGTTGCAGCTCTCCACCTGACAAAGTACATGCCCTCCACCTCCCTGAACACTGGGGGGAGTGGCCCTGCCCCTTCCCCCCATCGTTTCTTTTAAAGGTGGGCGTAAGGAGAGCGCCTTGAGGACACATAACCTGGACCCTTCAGATTCCTTGCCCAGGTCGCAATGAAATCCCTGTTTTTTTTTTTTTTACAATTAAAAAAAAAACACACACACACTTAAGACACAACATTCTACATATCAAGAAACGCCAGTTCACAATAAGACATAACTATACGAAATTTCATGACTCAATAGTGAATACTTTATGAGTTCTGACCCGGAAACGAAATCTATACACCCGGCCAGCTGCCCTGCTGCCCAGCTCTACGGACGGACACCCATTGATCCCAGTGATAACAACACCCTCCTCTGACTTTGTCAGGTAGAGGGTAACAAGTGATATATGCTGGTTGGAGGGGTTAGATGTAAAACTGTCACAACCAAAGGATCTAAAATTACTCCAGGATTTATTGTCTAAACTAAGAAAACGTTTTTTTATCGTTATATTGTTTCCATCTCCAAACACGAGTTTGGCGGGGGCTTTTGAACTAGAGGAGCGGGATATAGACTTCATTAACCCCATCAGTAGATGGGGATCTCCTAAAATTATTTAAGTACTCTGACGTTAGCTTAGCCTATTGAAAATAGACATCCTAGGACTGGAAGGATTTAGGTTTATTCACCAATAAATGGCCGTTTGTCCTGAAATCAACCCCCTCTTTTTATCGCGTTTTCTCCAGAATTCCGGTTAATACCAAACCAATTGATTCAGCTGAGAATGAAAATCCAAGTCTGAGTTTTTAATACTGTCACTTTTAACCTTCTTGTGATCGTGCCAACCACTTCAACCACTAAATTTCCGTCCTTGCTCATCGTACAACCTAAATATTTGACTGCTCTCACGTTCTCCACTTCTTATCAGTGAGCCTCACTAAGAGTTATGTCCCACCTCATTCACCAGTGCCACGGTGGATGAGGAACCAAAAAGAAATAATGATGTTAAGAACTGGTTGGTGATTCTCTGAGTAAGATTTTCATCGCTTACCTAATTTATAGGTGGCAGTCCTTTGGGCATGAAGGCAGCCACCATCCGTGAATTGTCTGTAAAATGAGGTGAAGCCGAGAGTTCTGAAGTTTTTGAGTGATGAGAAGATGGATTTATGGCTGATTTCCTTAGTTATCGTGTTGGTAGATCTCACATTTGGGCTTTCCTGATATTGTTTCTGCATTCTTTGCATGCTGTATGTTAGTGACAAATTATGATATGACTGTTAAAAGTATTGTGATGATATTGAACTCTATTGTGATTACGATCACGATGATGAAAATGATGTTGATTAAAAGAATCATCGAAAACATATCCATAAATAAGACAAACAGAAAGGAAAACAATATCAGAGAAAAGTGTGAAAAAAAAAAACTATATAAAAAGCAAGAAAGAAAGGCTCGGCTTAAGGCTCAAAAGAAAAAAGGATTGGAAAGGAAAAATAAACTGGAAACTAGTAAACATAAGGGGGAAATATGATAAAGGGAGAGGAAAATTGGAGAGAAAAGAGGGTGAACGTTGAGGAGAGTGAAAACGAAATTAAAAAGAACAAAAGAGAAAACTGCAGTGGAAGCAACAGCAGAATGTAAAGAAAAAAAACGGAGTCTGTTAAAAGGGGTTTAAAAAAAAAAAAAGGGTGAATATGGTAAAAAAGAAAATGAGTGTGTATTTTCAATCAGATTTTGGATCCAGAGCAGCCAGTTTTTTCCTTGCGGCCCAGAAATACACCTATGTGAAACAGATGGATTATGCAAACCTTCATGCGTTACCACATGGATGCCAATTCCCACTGTCCATACTCCATACTCACTACATGCTAGGACTCTCACTCAGGAGTAGTTTGGTGGTAATAGTGTTCGTCCAACTTAAGTTGGCGGAGATTTTTGCTCATATGCAATTATTTCGGGTAGCTCAAGTGCAGAGTAAAATAAAACTATGACTATATTTTTCCCAAAGAACTTTAGTCGTGATTGGCATAATATTCTAGCGATAAAACTTTTTCAATATGTCTGCATTAAGTAAAGATAGCAGCTCTAGGCCGTGTTAAAGTGGTCAGACTGTACCACTGATATTGTACGATGTGTCGGAACGATTATACAAAAAATTCAATCAGAATGTTTCAACGAAATTCAGATCTCCTAATTTTGCCCTGTCCTAACCCATAAAGAGAAGAAAAAGTAGGTGAGAGAGAGAGAGAGAGAGAGAGAGAGAGAGAGAGAGAGAGAGAGAGAGAGAGAGAGAGAGAGTACGCAGGTAAAGAGCAAGAGGGTGAACACGGCAGTATAGAGGGAACTTACAATAAGGCCGAGAGAAAGGAGTATAGCGAAAGCAGCACAGCTTATACGAGTTTTATTCCACAGTTCTATATCAATCCGCACCTCCAGTTAGACAGTTCCCAGTACTGGTAATACCATCCTAGGATCAGCACCACCACTCTTGGTAAAACATTCATGCCAGTTATACGAAGCAAGTACATCAGACATAGACGTACAATGCACAAGTAGTTCAGCTGTTAATACCTTCATACTACGAACACACCCGCCAATGATTAAAGTTACTCATACAAGCTTTGCCAAACATGTACAGTTACCTCCACTTCTAACGAGCACAGTGGGTGGTGTGTCTGGTGAAATGTGGCACCATTGTGTTTGTTTACATCGTAGTAATAGTAAGTGAATGGACAGTCCCGGCAGAGCTTCTTCTCCACTACAGTAACAAGTACCCACAGAAACAATGTTCTATCAAGTCATACTCAGTCTGCAAATACAAGTGTTTTCCATGTAGGTATACTGGAAGGCAGAAAGAAAAACAAATAGTAATGCCACTGGCATCCATTTTTTCTCTGCAGGAGTTGACTTCGAGGCGAGGTGGAGCGGAGGGGAGGGGGGACAAGTGGCGGGGGCAAAGGTATCGAAGTTTTGTCATGTTTTGTTAAGAAAGATGCAGAATGTGATCATAGAAATGTTCTGAGGTGATTTGTAATTCCGTATGCAGTAACGTGTATTGGATGAATGGTGGAGTCTTAATGTTCGTCATACAAAGTGTTGAACAACTGTAGTTGAGCATAAATGTTAGAAAGTGAAATGTCCGGTGTCTCGAAACGTGGCTCACCTGAGTCTAGTGTGTGTGTGACTCTACTGATGTAACATTTTTGTGGCCGAATTAGGGTGGCCACAAATGATTCATGATTATGAATTTGACAAAAGTTAATGCCATGTTGTGCATCATCTAGTCTGTTTTATTGTGAGGAAAACCAGTCATTATATTCGCAAACCATGGTATAATTTGATGTCCTGTTCCATAGGATAATAGCTACGTTGAGGGTTTGACAGCTACTGGCTTGTTGTGCGAAAATGTTGTGCAGTCATCATACTGATGGATCACGCGGAGGTAATGAGATACTGTATTTGCATAATGAACGCAAATCTGGTAATATAATAATAGAAAAAACGGTGTTACGGGTGTCCAGTCCACAAATGATGTCGGTTACTTCGAGGTGCTGTTTCATTAGTTTGGATGGTTGTAACACAACATCCACTAACACAGATCATCTTTTATCATATTCTCTTTAAAACATTCATACATTAGGTTTCATACAAGTATTACACATTCATACCCTCCTTAGCTCCAGACACATTTTATTATATAACTGTGTGTCTACACTCACACACTGTTCATCCAAAGGAACAACATACACCAAACGTCACATATGTTGGTGATGACCCTACTCCCACCTGCCCACCTCCTCACTCGCTCCTACTCCACACCAGTCCGCATCCACACAGACACACACACGCCTCGCCACTAAGCAGAGTGGTTAAGCCCCCCCCCCTTCCCTTTCCTTTTCTGCAACATTTCCTTCCTCTCCTAATACCCTGTCCCACTGCCCAAGTTCTCCTCAAGTCCCCCCATACCTACCAAATATTCTATTCTAACTCCCTTGGGAATATTGTTTTCAGTGTTCAGCGTCATGGGACACGGGATAACGGATGTCTGTAATATCAAACTTTATTGTCGAACTTGAGGTTATGAATCTCGTATGATGGCTGTACGAAGTAAACAACTATACTATGACGACGTTTCGCATCCCATCTACAATCACCACCACCACGGTGCCCGATACACATTACACATCATGATTATTAGGCCCTGCTTACCTTTGTCCTACGATTGGTAGACTGTGTGCGTCCATTGTCTGTCATGAAATTGCAAGGATAGTCTCGGGCCGGTGTTCAATGTTACGGACGAGTTTCGGTTGTGTGGCGTTGCTAGGAAAACTGCATGGTCTAGCCTTGTTTGTGCAGGGGGTCCAGTAACGCAACTGGCTAATCCAGTCCCATGTTAACGCAGTAGATGACGTCTGCAACGTTTGTGTGAGATAAACGGACATATAACGAACTGCAACACAGGCCACAAAATGCATGCCTCTCCGTTGTCTGCCATTATAACACAAGGTTTTATTACGTAGCCACGGTTACACAAAATATCGGTAGCATGGTACTGCTGGGATAATGTAAAAATTGCTCATAGTCTACGTGTGTTTGTGCTGGGAGTCTGGTAATATACTTCATCGACCTATTCACACTCATGCCAAGATAGCAGCCAAAGTCGCGGTTTTGTTGGCTGTACTGACTGACCATTGAAAACACTTTCACCTCTCAGCAGTCTGAATGAAGTCCAGTATTCAACTAATAGAATCATTAAGTAATACTGTACAATGAACAATGAAATTTTAAATGTTAAGTAAGGAGTGTTTTATGCACCTTGTCATCATACAGGCTGATACAGTATACCACAGGGAAGGATAAACTGGACCTATGGTAGGATGAAGGTTGAGTGCTGTTAGAGCGTTCAATTAAACGTAAGTAACACTGGTGCACCAGAACCTAGATGGTAAAACCCAACCACCGCGCTTTAGGCAAAATACCTCCGGATTCTGAAGCTACCCCACGTCATCCAGTATATTTACACAAGGTCATTGATAAGGCTGCAATCTCGTCGTAGTGATGCGATGTGATAAGGAAGTCAATATCAGTTCACGTTAACCATAATACAAGCAATGGCCGGAATTTAACGACAAAGAGAGAAAGAGAGAGAGAGAGAGAGAGGATGACTTGGCGTAGTTTTAGAATCCTGTGGTATTTTGCCTAATGCGCGGTGGTTGGGTTTTACCATCTAGGTTCTGGTGCACCAATGTTGCTTACAGCACCTCGAAGTAAGGTAAATCATTTGTGAACTGGACACCCGTAACACCGTTTTTTCAATTATTATATTACCAGATATGCGGTCATTATGCAATACAGTATCCCATTACCTCCACGTGATCCATCAGTATGATGACTGCACAACATTTTTGCACAACAAGCCAATAGCTGTCCAGCACTCAACGTAGCTATTATCCTATGCAACAGAATATCAACGTATACCATGGTTTGCGAATTTAATCATTGGTGATCCTCACAATAAAACAGACTAGATGATGCACAACATAGCATTACCTTTTTGTCAAACGCATAATCATGAATCATTTGTGGCCACCGTAATTCGGCCATAAAAATGTTACATCAGTAGAGTCACACACACACTAGACTCAGGTGAACAACGTTCCGAGACACCGGACATCTCACTTTCTAACATTTATGCTCAGCTACAGTTGTTCAACACATTGTATGACGAACATTAAGACTCCACCATTCATCCAATACACGTTACTGCATACGGAGTTACAGATCACCTCAGAACATATTCTGTATAATCACATTCTGCATCTTAAAAAATCATGACAAAGTTTCGATACATTTGCCCCCACCACCTATCCCCCGATCCCCTCCATTCCACCTCGCCTCACAGTCACCTCGTGTCAGAGAGAAATGGATGCCAGTGGCATTAATATTTGTTTTTCTCTCTACCTTCCAATATACCTACATGGAAAACACTTGTATTTAGAGACTGAGTATAACTTGATGGAACATTGTTTCTGTGGGCACTAGATACTGTAGCGGAGGAGAAGCTCTGCCGGGTCTGCCCATTCACTTACTATTACTACGATGTAAACAAACACAGTGGTGCCATATTTCACCAGACACATCACCCGCTGTACTCGTTAGAAGTGGAGGTAACTGTACATCCGTAATCGAAGTATTGACAATGGTTCTGTAGTTTTTAACCGAGTCATTGTAGTGTCTTCCCAAGTATTCAGACTAACGGTAGACGGTTTTATTCAACTGAGAGTGAGTTGTCAAGAATGAGTTTGTGAAGTAACCATTAGCAGCCTTTCATGCTCGGGTCCTCTGTAGTATAGGATCCTAAGAAAGGTAATATATTAATACCATTCACAGTCCTCGGTAATAAAAGTTTTTCACATCAGTTTTGCCAGTCATGTAGTCAAGGGCATAAACATTGATAAACTTCTTTCCAGTAAATAACATGACAGTGGACAGTGGCTTTCAAAACAATGTGATGCATCATTCAGAGCTCAACACACTTTTCAAAACAATGCGCAAAAGCTAATAATTGTTTAACTAATAATAATGGAGTGATGGTATTGCCTGTTAGTACTTCATGTGGACGTGATGGCAGTGGTGCTGTGTAAAATATTTCGCAGCATATCATCAGCAGAGGTGGTTTGTGCTGCATTTACAGGGATCATGCATAAAGATGAATCTTGGTACAGGAATGGTTTTGCTCTCCGTGTGTTAATATACTGTGCTGCGTTCGACCAACAGTTGAATAGAATTATCACTACTTACATTATATACTCGTTGTTGAAGTGGACAGGTATAAGGAAAAGCACTGAAATGAGAACGCGGAGTATTCTGACATTACATTGCCTGAGGCGGTAGGTGGTGGCGACCCCTATCCACTCATTTGATGCAGTACTGTCTACTTCATCCTTCACCTTTATCAATGTATCTCTTTGTATGTCATCCTCTCTTCCCATTTCTCTCACATTCACTTTCTATTACTTTTCTTTCCACTTCAGGTGGCTATGCACTGACTGACAAACTAAATGTTTTTAAGTAACCCAGAAAACTATTCACAGCTCTGGGTTGTAACCATATAACCTGAAAACGGGGTGGCGTGGAGCATGATATTGTGTCCCTACTAACTGGATGGAGTGCTGCAAATGTGGCCTTCATTCAGGAACCAAGGCTCCACACTATTCCCCTCGTCGTATGGCGCCGTCAACCTCAAGGGAACATTAGTTCAATGCATGGGACTGTCATGCAGGGGTAGTTGCTTGCCTGCGGTTGATGGGATAGATATAGATATAGATACAACTAAAAAGAGTGAGAGATTGATACAAAAACACGGTTGAAAGTTGGTGAACGTAGTTTCAGCGGTAGAAAAGGTTGTCAACGATCCTTGTTACATATTAGATAAACTGTTGGAAAAATCTAAATTTATTATTTGAACGTCACAACCAGTCCATTGGAAACTGAGGAACTGTTCTCAAATATAAAGGGCCCAGTGAAAAATAGATGCTGTGAACTTGCGAAAATTCGTATCGATTTCGTTACTGCTTGGGTAATACCTGGGCTGGTGAATATAGTCGTGATTGGGACAGGAGGGGACTGATCTTTACCTCCGTCACATGTCATTCCTATCCACAGTTGTATCCCTCTTTCTGACCTGCACCTACTTATTATGACATGTTAAACCCTTCAATCCGATGGCTTCTCGTTATTTTCTTGCTGCTGCCAGATGATTCTATTTGGTTTGAATGAACATCTGCTTCTGAAGGAGTTATTGAAGGCTATATTTAACCAATTCCGTACGATAAATCTTTCCGAAGATGAATGCAATCATTTTATGTGGTAGCAGATTATCGCGGTGAAAGCACTGATGGTGATGGTTGTGGTAGCAATGGTGGAGAGGGTGGTGTTGTAGGGGGCTAGAGGATGAGAACTGCAGTGGTTAGGGCTCGGAGCATAACACGTAGTTATAATCATAAGATCTGGGAGGAGTTTATCTGGTACAATAGAAGGTGGTCAGACGTTCTTGCAAGGGCAAGGCAAGGGGTAAACAGTGAAGGTAATATGGATGTGGTCATAGAAGCGTTGAAGTAGTTACCGTAGTCTAGTAGGTTAGTGTCCACTGCATCAACCAAGGAGGATCCCACAGGCCACTGTTTAACATCAAGAGGAACATCCAGTGGGAGAGTGCTGCATGCTCTGACAAAATTTCCTATTTAACCAGAGCCTTTGCCCCTTAAAAGGGGAACCGCATGGTGTAATATCTGACCATCCATGGAAGTATCAAAGGAAGGAATAAATTAGAGATGCAGAGGAAGGAGTTCATCATCAAAAACAAATCGTTTAATGAACTGATGAGGACCAATAGCATGAAGCAGAACAGGTTAAGCACCGGCGCTTACATCTCATGGATGGTGGCTCTCACGTCTGAATGCCTCGGCCTGACAGAGACATGCATGTCACGAATTTGCGTGAGTGTATTTATAAATTCGTGACACTGTACTTTAGTGAGAAAACCGCAAATTCTAGTGGAATTCCCACTGGGCATCACTCAATTCATCCGTTCTCGTATTCACTCGATCGGGATGGTTTTCAGAACATTTCTCACTGTTTCACAATTGATCATTCTTATCTACGACATTAGTGCTTTCACTGAGTGATTTATTGTGAGCCTGTATCACTCACTTTCTTTCCGTTGACCGTTGAAGTTAGGCCACGCCCTACTTCCGGCGAACACGGCCATCTCTCGCCCCCTTTTATAGTTTGAACTGAGTCAGCTATGAGCCGCCGCAAGGGTAGGACCGTTTGTGTTCACTTTTCTCTTCTGCCTCGTCATCTCTGACCTGCCCGAGAAAACTAGGCAAAGAGAGAAATTGTACAGCGAGTTCCTGAATCTCTCCTAGACGGTGAATTGGCGAAGCAGGCTTAGCGAATAGAAGCATTTTGATGTTCATCACAGGTGCCCAGTCTTTTCATTTGGCTCCCCTCCACTGACCAGTATTTCTGTTTGTTTTTTTTATAGGCTTAAGTGTGTTTAGCTTTTGAATGAGCGAGTGAAGGTATTCTCCGTGTTATTTTGAATTCATTTTTGAGATTCATATAACGTAAATTTATTTCATTGTAATCAATAAATCTACAGTTCTTTTCCTTGAGCTTAATGTAATTAAATTCGTGTTTTATTTCTCCACATTAAGCTTATGTAGTTGTCGCTCCTAGTTTGCACAAACTCTTTACATTATCCTTAACTGGTACTTAGGCCAGTTCTTTTGTATCAAATTTTAATCTGTTGTGCCAGCCAGGAGTTAAGCATCAGCAAGAACCTGTTTATTATTATTAGCATTAATTATTGATTGTCAAAGGTGGAGTCACTTTCTCAAGAGGTTAAGAGTACTAACAAACATCACACTTGAGTAATTAGTGTCTCCTGTGTACTGTTCAGAAAGTATATAAATTCTCATCCTCAGAGAATCAGTGAAGCAAGCTTGCATAATGTAAAACTTACTGCTATATTTTCACAAGTTAATTCCTTGTCTCTGTTTTCAAGTAACATCCAGCATTATTAATTCATAAATTCATATCCCCCCATGACACCTGGCGACCTCGCCTGGATATTAACTCCCAGCTCTAAAATTATTAACAAGATAATACTCACTGACTCACACTTAGGTATTTATCATTAAAGTCTATAGGCACTATCTTACTGGTGGTTACTGATTCATTTCCATTAATTTTACGTAATAGTTTTCACAGTCAGTTGTATTTTTTAAATTTTCTTTCCTTTCCAGTTTAACTAGATAAAACTGGTCACCACCAACCTGTGCCTATATTCTTTACTTTAGATTATTGGCATTTCTCTGCAAAAATAACAGTCAGTACTCAGTCTTTAGCCCACTCAGCCTTAATTGAGTTAGCATCATGACTACTAATATATATGTACAGGAAGCCAAAGATATGGGGCTTAGTGACCCCGATCAGATAAAAGAATACGTACTCTCTCGGTTTAGTTATGAGCAGCAACGTGAGAATGATGCACATGAAGAGTGTTGAATTCAACGTGAACACAAGTGAGAACAACACGAATACGAGCGAGAACAACGCGAACACGAGCGTGAACAACATGAAAGAAAATGCAAATATGAGCGAGAACAACGAGAGAGAGAACGAGAACACAAACGTGCCGAGTGCGAGGCACGTGAGAAACATGAACTTGAGATGCTGAATCTCAAGTGAGACTCCTTGGCTTCAGACACATCTGGTGCAGCTAATCCAAGCTCCATGAGCACTCTCCCTACACATGTTCTGGTGACCCCACACATCAAGCTTCCTCCATACAAGGAAGGCGAGCGAATCGAGCCATTCATAGCTCGTTTCGAAGACATGGCTCAGCTATACCAGCTGGATGAGGCAGCTAAGCAGCTCCAGTTTCTTAGCTTGTTTGAGGGCCCTGCTCTCGATATTCTCCACAGAATTCGTGGAGACAATCTCATGTATGAGATGATGAAGGCCACACTCGTCAAAGAGTACTGTCTCACAGTTGACGATGCCAGGAGTCAGTTTATGAGGGCACATCTACAAGAAAAGGAGACTGCTGTTCAGTTCCTCAATCGGCTTACTGCTTACATAGATGAGTGGATGGAGAAAGATGAAACTCCTCCCACACGAGAGGTTATAAATGACCTTATGCTGCACATGCAGCTAGAAAAGTTGTGGCCTGCTGAGCTTATGGCTCAGCTTAAGATCTGCCAGGTAGGAGATGCCACCCAAATGGAGAGGGCTGATGCATTCTTCACTGAGTATGGGTATCATACTCATAAGCAACATACCTGGAACAGGAAAGCTGACAAATCTGGGAAACTGTCTCAGACTGAACCCCAGCATCAAGGCCGTTCTTAGAATAATGGCCAAGGTCCAAACAAATCGCAGAAGGATCAGGGGCAAAATACCCTGATACCTGAGTAGAACCGGTACGACAAGTACCCTAATCAGCAGCAGTATCAGCCACGCAGTCAAAGGTCAGGACTGTCCTTTTCTGCAACAGCCCCAGTGTATCAGAGGCAGGAGGTGAACGCAGCCTTCATTCCTCAACAGCCCCACGGTAGCGTTGTCCCTAGCAGTACGGGTACTTCCCCAGATTCACTAGTTCCCCAGCGACAGTGAACCCTTCTCCACAGGTGGTCAATGCTCCAGCTCCTCAGACAGTGAGTTCGACCCCTCAGGCACCTAGTTCTCAGGACACCATGTTTGCCGCATCATTTATTCAGCAGCCTCATCAGTGGCTGGCTGCTTCCTCCACAGGCCCTCCAACAGGCAACAGTGCCTCCCTTGTTCAGCCATGGTTTGTGGGAGGTGTTCCTGTAAAGGTCCTGAGAGACAATGGTTCCTCAGGTTGCTCTATCAGGCAGTCTAGTTCAGCCTGAGGAGTGCACAGGTCGACAGATCCAAGCTCAGCTTATTGATGGGTCAGTGAGATTGTTCCCTGAGGCATGTATCCAAGTGGCATCTCCTTTCTACACTGGTACGACACTTGCAGTTGTCATGCCAGAACCTTTATTTGACCTAATAATAGGCAATATTCCAGGTGCCAAGTATAGTTGCACCATAGATGACGCTACTCAGACTTTGGCTGCAGTAACATGAGCCATGGCCGAGGCTCCAAACTGTGTCACCCCGGTGTCCATTACATCACCACAAGATCTGATTTGTGGCCAAGATGTTGTTCAAGAACAACATTCCGACCCAACACTTCCTGCCGTGCGGAAGAAACAAAATGGTAGAATGATTAGATTCCTTCACAAGGACGGGTCTACCGTGAGTCACGAACACCCCAGGGCGAGGTTTGACTGCAGTTTGTCATTCCCGCTATCGCCAAACAGTGTTAGAATGGGGTCATTGTTCAGCCTCAGGAGGTCACATGGGCAAAAGGAAAACCCAGGGCCGTATCTGTGCTGACTTTTTTTTGGCCAGGAATGGGACAGGAAATAGGCGTTCCTGCAATGTGTGTCAACTGACCAGTATTTCTGTATCTATTAACAAAATAACAGGGTACTTTTTGTAACATAAGTACTGACTGCTAGGCAGAGAGAGAAATTCTTCTCCTCTGCCTCGTCGTCTCTATTTATTATTGATTTGTATTATATAATTTTAGACGCAGGCACAGTTACACCGCAACTGTCACACCTACACCGTGTATTACATACATCATGCTACATAACAATTAGTTGTTAATGTAAATGTAGCGAACTTTTTGTTCAGTTTGACCTAAGTACAGGATTTTTCGCCATCGTTATGGAGTTTTTTCCCCTCAAACTTGCTTCCATTAAGGTAAATACGAGGTTTTTACGCTTATGAGAGACTGTGATTTTCTCCTGTAGCAGGATAGTACACACACCACAGTGTGAATCTTGTGTGACCGAGTTAGGATTTATATGTATGTATGTCGAAACATTTTCTGAAGAAAAATTTGATTTTGATGCAGCATAATGTCACAAATTCGCGCGTGTATTTATTAATTTGTGACATTGTACTTTAGTAAGAAAACCACGAATTCTAGTGGAATTCCCACTGGGCATCACTCAGTTCAACCGTCCTCGTATTCACTCGATTGGGATGGTTTTCAGAACATTTCTCAATGTTTCACAAGTGATCATTCTTATCTATGATGTTAATGCTTTCACTGAGTGATTTATTGTGAGCCTAAATCGCTAACATTCTTTCTGGTAGCCGTTGAAGTTAGGCCACGCCCTACTTCCAGCGAACACGGCCATCTCTCACCCCGTTTCATAGTTTGAAGTGAGTCAGCTTTGAGTCGCCGCGAGGGTAGGACCGTTTTTGCCCACTTTTCTATTCTGCCTCGTTGTCTCTGACCTGCCCGAGAAAACTAGGCAGAGAAAGAAATTGTACAGCGAGTCCCTGAATCTCCACATAGACAGTGAATTGGCGAAGCGGGCTTAGCGAATAGTAGTGTTTTGATGTTCATCACAGGTGCCCAGTCTTTTCGTTCGGCTCCCCTCCACTGACCAGTATTTTTGTTCATTTTTTTTATAGGCTTAAATGTGTTTAGCTTTTGATTGAGCGAGTGAGTGTATTCTCCTTGTTATTTTGAAGTCGTTTTTGAGATTCATATACCATTAATTTATTTAATTGTAATCAATAAATTTACAGTTCTTTTCTTTGAGCTTAATGTAATTAAATTCGTGTTTTATTTCTCCACATTAAGCTTATTTAGTTGCCTCTCCTAGTTTGCACAAACTCTTTACATTATCCTTAACTGGTAGGCTACTTAGGCCAGTTCTTTTGTATCATATTTAAATCCGTTGTGTCAGCCAGGAGTTAAGCATCAGCAAGAACCTGTTTATTATTATTAGTGTTAGTTATTGATTGTCAGGGGTGGGGTCACTTTCTCAAGAGGCTAAGAGTAGTAACAAACAGCACGCGTGAGTAATTAGTCTCTGCTGGGTACTGTTGAGAAAGTTTATAAATTTTCGTCCTTAGAGATTTGGCGAAGTAAGCCTTGATAGAGTAAAACTTACTGCTAAATTTTCACAAGTTAATTCCTTGTCTCTGTTTTCAAGTAACATCCAGCATTATTAATTCATAAATTCACATCCCCCAATGACAATGCAATACATCATTCACTTCTCTTTCTTCAACCATTCTCTTTGATGAGACTGTATCGTACTATTTATGTTCTGTTGTATTAGGTTTAGTCTTGTCTGTAGTATGAGGAATCTTGACACGAGAGGCAACCGTTCATTCGTCAGTGCATAATATACTTCTCCTGCATTTTCCCCGGTGATGTAGAATATAACCATAACTCCCATCAGTGTAACCGTGTGCCTTTCGTTATGGGATTCACAATCTTCATGTTTGGGGGATTTGGGCCAGTTGTTGGTATAAAATTTTCGTTCATTAAATAATGGTAACCATTAACCCTCAAAAACTGCGATTTATTAACTTACCACCGAGCGCATTCATAATGATTACACAGTCTAAGTCTCTTAATTGAACAAACACCCTCCTTTTTATTCCCTTTCAAACAAGCTCACTCGAGCTATATTGAGGTTAAATTTGCGGGCATAATTTCATCACATATGGAGGGTTCCGCATGAAATACCTCACACCGCATTCCCCTCACCGTCTGCAGTGTTGTACACCAAAAAAACTAATTAATGAAGAGAGGAGAGGGATTATTTCGTGTCACAGGCATCACCCACGGGAAGATTGCCACCTATATTAAGCAATTCACTCCGGTGACAGTAGGCTTTGGTTATATTCTTGCTACAGTTGAACGTTTAATTTAAGTAGGATAGACCTCAAGAAATGAACAGTTTGATGAAGGCTATATTTAACCTATCAGACTCAAAAAGTTTCTCCTATGGTAGATTAAAAATGCTGAAAGAATAAACTACAGGTTATTTTCCACTAGCAGTGAAAGTGTTAATGAAGGCTAAAGTAAATATAACCTCTCCAACTCAAACTGCCTTCCCAGTGCTGAATAAGGAAATATGTTTCCATATTTTAGGGACTGAAACTTGGTATGGAAAAAGCAAGTGCAAAATTTTATGACTGAATTTTAAAACACCTATGAGAATAACATATAGGTAGCCTGCAGTACCCTTTACGTGACGCAGATTGCAACGAGACATAAATGTCGAACATCTCTTATTTTCCATAAACTTATCATGTCTTTCATTACTTTTAACGATGACGTCAGAGACTGGAATCTCTCCTTCCCGTTCTAATCTCAGGTTTGATATTATGGTTCTCTATGTATCACGGTGACACAGCAAAGTACTGGAGGAGCAGAAAAAGGTAAAGAAAAGGATACAGTGAAAATTACTAGAGGAATTTCGATTTTTTTTAAACAGAAAATGAACATGGGAAGGAAAAACAAATTAAATAAAAAGAAAAATCCATACACAAGCTTACAGATGTCATCCATCAAAAAACAAAACAAAAAAATAACAGTTGGACATGAAATGTCGTAGGCTGAAGTTTTGGAGGAAACCAGTTTGGGGAAGCGAGTTCCAAAGAGATGCAGCTCTGGGAATAAAAGAATTCTGATAGGCAGAAGTTCTACAGCATGTCAGTGTGACAGTCCGGTCATGAGGACTACCAGATGCCAGTGTATCACGGGGAAAGGCGTTGAGAGGTGGCACAGTGGATGCAACTTGTCTGAGCATTTGTCCGAAAACTATCTGTAAAATAATGTAAGGAGGGCAACATTAATTCTTACATGTCGGGGAGGTAGTTCATTTGTAATTGCAGGGTTATTAGTAATTATTACCGCATATGGAGAGAATGGATAATGAACGATTGGTGAAAAAGATAACTAGATCTGATGTGAGAGGTGTAAGGCTGAGAGGGAGACCGCGAATAGGATGGATGGATAGTGTGAAGAGAGCGCTGGATGCGAGAGGGATGTCTGTTGAGCAAGGAAGAGTGGCTGTGCGTGACAGAAATAAATGGAGAGAAATTGTGAATGAATAAGTGATGACGCAGCCCTGAGGGGATATTCTCCCGCATTTGGTCTGATCAGCTAGTCAGGTCAGGTGCGGGTAAGGGGATGGGTCTGTTGTGATGTGGCAGGGGTAAACCAGTTCTGCTGTCGGGTCCTGCTGCGGATGTCATTGATTGCATTGCGCAGTTGACCCTTGTGCAGTGTGATGCGGTGAGGATCTGTCCGTTCTCCCCTTTGGGGCTAAGATGCGAATGAATGTGTTTGAATGGATGAGTAAATGGAGAGTGAGTCGTCCTGTCTCGGCTACCTCCCTTTCCTTGGGGGAAGCAGCCTAGGTATATAGATAGATAGATAGATTACCGCTTTGTTCTGAATTTTGTCCCGTTGTTTTAGTGCAGCCTCTCCTTATCTACTCAACAAGGGTGAGCAGTATTGCAGCCGGGAGTGCACATGACTCTTGTAAAGTACAGTTATCTGCTCGTCAGCGAAGAGGTTACGAATTTTGTACAACAATCCCAGTTTCTTTGAAGCAGTTGCAGCAAGTGATCTAGCATGAGAGGTCCAGCTGAGGCTATTCTTAAGTGAAACGCCAAGAATTTCAATACTTTTAGAGACAGGAATATTAGTAGCACTGAAAGTAATAACCAGACAATATCTGTCTATTAGTAAATTGCATATATATGGTTTTCCAAACATTAAATGAGTCATTGCTATTTTGTCCCTATACTTTAGTAACTTCTATGTCAGGACGCTTCCCAGCCGAAATTTTGTTGTCAGGTACCAGCAAGAACATAATAAAAGCAATGTCCCCGGACTGAATGAGTTAGCTAAAAGTTTTGGCATTACAAATACATATACATTTCAAGTAATTTAAAAGAAAAATGGTGGGCACAAAATGACTGGTATAAAGTTTTCTTCACAAGCGTCAGTATTAGTCGATTGGTATATATATATATATATATATATATATATATATATATATATTATGTACTGTATAATTTGGCCTTAACACTCCCAGGTTGGAAACGGATACTAGTTGTTTCGAGCACAAGGGAGTTGATCATAGTAGTATTAACACCCCAGTTCCTGTGAGTCAACCTCAGGTGAATAAAATCGCATAGATTTCGCTGGAATAATAGGATACAGTTGTCACGACAATAAGCGAGCAATATGAGGCTCCCGTGACTCACTTTCAGATGTATATAATAGCATCTCATTAGCTGGAATATATCACTAGTGTTATGGAGATGATCGATTACGACAAGAGGAAATATTGGGTGGGAGAGAAACACAGGTTGGAGCTTGATTTTTTAATCGGGGCGGATATTGTTTTCACTCGGTTTGTCTGTTTGTTCTTTCTGTCTGTCTATTAACAACTTTACGCGGAAATCACCGGTGCGATTTTGACTAAAATTACAGGGATGATGGGACATGACTTTCTGTTCACCTGATTAAATTTTGGGCCAAATTGGGCTGCAGGTCTCCAAAATTACTATTATTATTTTTTGCCATAACTACTTTCAAATTCGTCATATCGACATGAAACCAAAACCTAAAGGCGCATCTTTCAAATCTGCATCCTGCAACATGCCTCATTACATCAGGGGGTCACCCCCCAGTTAGCGGTAGGGGGGGTGAATGTCAGGTGGGTCGGGCTTAATATTTCAAATGGGCATAAAATCGTAAATTTTCACGTGATTTACTCCAAATTTAATATGTGACATCTTTGACTAGATATCCTGTTGTTTGTTTATACGTCAGCACTAAAATGAATGCCGGGGACGGGTTTGCTGTGCCATGGCACGGCTTCTTGTTTAGATGTCTGACGTTTTTGGCGACACAGAACTCTTTGAAGATGGGTTCTTTGTAGGTCGAAACGTTAGAGAAAATAAAGAATTTAAGCTCTAACCTGCCTCTCCCTCTCCCACCCAACATTTCTGCCACTGTTATTCTACCTTAAGTAGGTTAATGGTGACAGTATTATAACTAGTACTCCAGTGACTTAGTCAACTGAATAAAATCGTCTAACATTACCTGTGATGATATACTAGATCTCTGCTGATCATGAGTGGGCTAAAACAGATATTCTCCATCAGTACCAAAAAGAAAAATATATATATATATACGTTATTGTTTTAGGGCTCTTGGCATAATTAAATAATTTCCTATGGCGGAAAATACCAGAGGAAATTCAAGGCGGGCTTAGTGAATTTTATTTTCCGAATTAATGTCGGATATTGGATAAGACTTTTTTTTTTTTCAGCGTGTGTGTGTGTGTGTGTGTGTGTGTGTGTGTGTGTGTGTGTGTGTGTGTGTGTGTGTGTGTGTGTGTGTGTGTGTGTGTGTGTGCGCGTGCGTGCGTGCGCGCGCTTCCGTTTGCGTGCGTGCGTGTGTACATGCGTGGGCGAAATACAGTATGTGTGTGTGTGGGGAGGTGGATATGCATGTGAGCGAATGGGTATTCGCTCTAATGTGTGTTCGTCTGTGTGTTTGTATGCTTCTCTGTGTATTCGTGCGCATGGGAATGTTCCTACATGTGCGTGTGTGAGATTCTGTTTATGAGTTTGTACGAGTATGTGAGTGTCTTTCTGTGAGTCTACGAGTATTTGAGTTCGCGATTGTTATTTTTTCGTGGAGTGAGAAAAATGATTGAAGAGGAACCTAGCTTATGATATTATTTTCCTTTTATGCGATTATATTTCCTTGATTCTCTGCAGTACATTATTTCTCTGATCGCTGAATTTCATTGTTTCTGTCTCACTCTGGATCTTGATGAATTAGAATATATTTTTTTTTAAATTCCGTTTTATAAACATTATGGTCGTTCTTAACAATCTCTCTCTCTCTCTCTCTCTCTCTCTCTCTCTCTCTTGCGGGGGGCGCGGTAGCACAGTGGTAGCGCGCTGGACTCGTAATCGGGGGATTGCAAGTTCGAGCCTCGCCCGGGCTGCCGTGCCTGGAGTGGTAGCTCGCTCCTGTAACCCTAGCGGGGCTATACAGTCCAATACAGGGCTTAGCTCGGGGAACTCCATTTCTCCCATTTTTTTTTTTTTCTCTCTCTCTCGCTTCCTCCAGCCAGTATATTAATTTCCAGCATTTGAGTTTATTTCGCCCCTGTGTGTTCCCCTTGTGAGCGCCTTTCATGTTTTCTCTCAACTTTCCTAAATACGTTTCTGTCACACGATGTTCTCATTTTAATCCGTTCTATCTTTTCGTCCTTTGTATAATCCGTTTCTTTTGTTCAACAGATGATTCTATGCAGATCCTTGTTCTATTTTTCCTCTCTTTAAAAATGTTTTTCTGTAAATATTTCCCTTACTTAGGTCCTCATGTATCCTTCCTACCCCTTTTCTGTTTATCTTGATATCCTTCTTCTTCTTCTTCTTTTTTTTTTTTTTACTTTCTTTTATGTTACCTGGTCCATCCATTCTGGTCCTCTTATATCCCTCCTACCCTTTTTCTTTCCGAGTCGTTCCTGATGATTCCAATTTATTTTTATTTTTTCTTCCTCTATAGTTTTTTTCAAAATTTCTTCTGTGACAAGGTTTTACCATTGCTATGTATTTCTTCCCATCCTTGCCTCCTCCCCTTTTCTTTGGTAGTCTCTTCTCTCATCCAGTGTCTCCTTTCTAATCCGGCTGAATCACACTTGCCATCTTTCTTAACAAGGATTTTCTGTTATTCGATGTTCTCATTCTCTTCTTGTTCAATTCTTACTTTCAGGTTCTTTACAATAATTTTTGCTTCTGCCATGTAATGCCTCCATACTAATCCTCCTCTGCTTTTACTTTCTTTGTTTTCCTGTTCATTTCTTTCATACTCTACCGCCAGTTTGATCTTGGTGTCCTTTTCCTCTTCACAGCAATATTTATCACACTGTTACTTTTGTATCATCTTTAGCTTCACTTTTTTGTTTCTCTCGTGTTGCAATGTTCTTACACGTTTGTCCTCTAACGTATTCATGTTATCTTTCCCCTTTCCCTTCATTTTTTCATCTTATTCTCTGATCTTCTAGTTTCCTTTGCGTTTATACCCCATTTTCCTACTTCATCATTGTAATTAGCATATATTTTTACACCAGCAAGTCTTCATTCCATTACCTTCTCCCATTTTTACTTTCTTTCATCTTGCTTTGGCTTTCCATTTTCCCTTTTCTCCTTGTTTTTTATATAGCCTCTTTTTAGTAACTTTCTTTCATTCATTTTTCTTTGTCGTCATTTTTTTCCTATTTGCCTTAACTTCCTATGTTTTGCCTTTATTCTTCCCTTACTGATTTGTTATATCGGTTTTTGTTATTCTTCCCTCGATAACTGCTAGCCTTCCATCCCTTTTTCTCTCTCTTTCTCTCCCTTGATTCCCATTGCACCGTTCATTTTTTCGTGTTAATCATTAACCTCTTCATTATTTCCCCTGTTTCCCTCCCCTGTCTTACTTTCTTTCTTTTTTTTTTTTCGTCTTCAGTGTCTTACGTTCCTTTATAATTCTCTCTCTCTCTCTCTCTCTCTCTCCCTAGTTTTACTCGTCTCGTGTTGATTTTTCAATTTCTTTTTATGTTTTTTCCACCTCTCTTGATGTACAGTCAGCGCTTTTCATGTATCATTTCAACATTCAGGTATAAATCTCAGTTCTTTCCGTCTGCCGATTTTTTTTTTTTTTTTTTCACACATTACTTTTCGCAGCGGGACGTCGGAAATTCTCTCAGTTTTCTTTTAGGATCCTTTCATGCTTCTTCCTTTCCTCCTATTTTCTCTCCAATATTTTCTTTCTTTTGTCGGCTTCTGCGTTTCATTAACTCTCTCCTTGATTACGTGTTTCTCTGTCCACTCGGAACTCGGCCTTCGCTTCTACATGTTTTCCTTCGCTTTTCCTCGAATTTCCATCCCCTGTTGGCCTCTCCTCGTCTTTTGTCCTTTCTCTTGTTTACACCTAATCTGGCTTCTCTCTTTACTAGTGAAATATGTTCGTGGTTTCCCTCGACTCCATCCAGCTGTACGTTGCTGTTAACTTATTTTGTGGCGAAAGAAACCTCTACTCATTATTCCAACTTGACTTTATACGAGTTTCACATTTGTTTCTCTGGCTTCGTCTGTCACCATCTTTTCATAAGTTCGTTTGATATACAGTATTTCCCTTCCTCTTCATCAGCCTGTCCTCCTCCTTTTCCTTTCTATCCTTTTTCTTTCTTTCTTTCTTTTTTTTTTTTTTTTTGTATTTTGACCTTTTTCTCCTTCACATTCTTCTTTCTCTAGCCCTCTTCCTTACTTTCGTCCATTACTCTTTGTCCAATGACGTTCCCATTTTTGCATCTTCATCTGACACCCTCCTTCTTCCCCTAATATTCCACATCTTTCCGCGTCATGCCATTCCTCGTCTTTCCGTTTTTCGCCTCCCCATTTTTCATTCTCACCCTCTATTTTTTCCTCCTCGTTCACAAACCCTTTCTCTTGTTCCATTCTAATAGCATTTCCTATCTTTCAGACTGTTCTCTTCTTCCGCCATTCCTCTTTCCCTTCCCTTCCTTTGCCTTTCTGTCCTTTGTCTCCCTCAGCTCCTTTCATGCCTCACTTGCCTCCCCCTTCCTATGAGGCTGGAAGCGTGGCAATGCATCTTTGGGGAATCCCTCTTGCTGGTTTAGATCACAGGACGGTGCATGCATGTCCCACAGGATGATCATAAAGTGTGTGTGTGTGTGTGTGTGTGTGTGTGTGTGTGTGTGTGTGTGTGTGTGTGTGTGTGCGCGCGCGCGCTTATACGCTGAACCCTTTCGAGTGGAGGGTATACTTTTTCTATCATAGATTATGCCAGACGATTTTGTAAAGCAAGAGGGCCACCTGAAACAATCAAGATTAATCTTTTCAGTCTGAGGACGCACATTGTAAGGTATTTCATTCTGACAAACTCTGTCATTTGTATTCAGGTAAGGGGAAAAAATCTTGTGATGGAGGATTTTGAAAGTTATCGTTATTATTCTTCCTCTTCCTTTTCTTCTTTCTTCCTTCACTTCCCTTCTTTCTTCTCCTTTTTCATCTGTGTATGATATAATAAATGAGAGCTAAATGGCTGAGACATTTGTGAAAGACGTACAAAATAAATGCACACAAAATAAGAGCGTTTGACTTTCTCTAAGAGAAATGATACACTAGCTAGTGAAATTCATGAGTCTTTGAGTCTTTACTCGTGCGCGCTCTGGCCGTCCACCTGTGGATGGATTTACCTGGTTTTACGAGCACATAATACAATATCATTCTTATGCATAATATGTATAATCGGTGGGTGAGGTGAGTGACTGAAAATTTATACAGTAGGCCCCGGATCGAGTCCCATAATTGTAAGGGGTGGGAAAGGTAGGGGTTTAGACAGACCTACCCAGCAAAGCTATAACCCAGCCTCGAGGTATTTTACGCCTGGGGGTAGGGGGGTTTCAAGAATACTCCCCCAGTATCCCTGCTTGTCGTACGAGGCGACTAAAAGGGTTGGTGGTGGGTTAGTGCCCCACCCCGTAAAAAGAACTAACTAAAAAAGCGAACAAAGGGCCTCGGACCCGGACGGACCACAAGTTGACGACTAAGGAACGGACGAAGGACATTCTTAGGGTGGGAACGTGGAATGTGAGAGGAGTGAATAATGAAGTGAAAGAGAGAGAGATTGTTCAGGTGCTTGAGGATGCAAAAGTGGATATATGTGGATTGACTGAAACTAAATGGGAAGGTGAAAGGATGAGAGAATGGGAATATGGTTTAGGTATATGTGCGGGAGTCAATGAAAATGAGAGGGCAAGAGAGGGAGTATGTCTGATGATAAGCAAGAAGTGGAAGGAGAATATAAGAGAGTATGGAACAGTGGGTGCAAGGATTGTATGGGTGAGGATGAAAGTAGGTATACAAGCATGGGCGATTGTATGTGTGTATGCCCCGACAGAGGATCAAGTGGCAAGAGTGAAAGATGAGTTTTGGGCGAGTGTAGAAGCGTGTATGGACAAGTCTGAGAGGAGCGAGAGAGTGCTGTTGATTGGAGACATGAATGGCAAAGTTGGGAATGTACGAGTGGATGGAGTGGTTGGTCAGTGGGGTGTGCCAGCTGACGTAGATGGGAATGGAAGTGCTTTGGTGGACATCTGTGCTTGTAAGGGGTTGGCAATAGCCAACACCTACTTTCGGCATAAGATGATCCACTGGTATACATGGAGAGTAATGAGGAGGATGGATGGTGAACTTGTTGAACGAAAGGCAATGATAGACTACGTGTGTGTGGATGAGCGAATGAGAAGACAAGTGTTGGATGCAAGAGTGTGGAGAGGGTGGGGGAATGGAGTCTCGGACCATTACTTAGTGATGGCCAAGGTAGAGCTGCAAAGAAAGTGGTTGAGGAGACGAAGGGGAAGACAGGAGGAAGCAACCCCTGTGAGAAGAGTGGAGAAATTGCAAGATAGTGAGAAAATGACAGAGTATAAGAGCAGAGTGGAAGAAAGACTGGGAAGGTATGAGCTAGAGCAGATGGAAGGGGTGGAAGACGTATGTAAGATATTCACGGAAGAGATAGGCGCAGCGTGTGAGGCGGTTTGTGGAGTGAGGAGGAGATGCAAGGGTGTGCAAGGGACAGCATGGTGGAATGATGAGGTGAAACGAGCTGTGGAACAAAAGAAGAAGTCATATAGTGAATGGTTAGCGAGTAGAGGTAGGGGAGAAGATGAGAGAGAGAAGAGAGAGGTATATGTGAGCAGGAGAAGGGAGGTTAAGAGACTGGTGAAGGAGAGTAAAAAGAAAGTGGATGAGGAGTTTGGGAGAATCTGAGTGTGAAATGGAGGGAGAGTAAGAAATCGTTTTTGAAGGAGGTAAAGAAAGTAAGGCAGTGTGAAAGTGGAAAAAGGGGAGTGAAAGATAGGAATAATAGATTATTGGTGGAGAAGAGAGAGAAACTGAGGAGATGGAAGGAGCACTTTGAGGATTTGTTGAATGTGGAGAGTGAGAGCAGTGCGGGTATAAGTGGCTGGGGAATGGCTGGGAGAAGAAGAGGTGAGAGGAGGGAAGAAGAGATCATTAGGGTGGAAGTAGTGGAAGCGATGAAGAATATTAAGTTGGGAAAGGCCCCAGGAATTGATGGAGTGTGTGATGAAATGCTTAGGTATGGGGGTGAGATTGTTGTGGAGTGGATATGGAAGTTGTGTAGATTGGCTTGGGAAGAGGGAAGGGTTCCAGAGGACTGGAAATCAGGTATAATTGTTCCTTTATACAAAGGAAAAGGAGAGAGAGAAGTATGTGGTAACCATAGGGGTATTTGTCTACTTAGTGTGGCTGGTAAAATATATGGTAGAATACTCATTGATAGGGTTAGGCATATGACAGAGGAGCTAGTTGGAGACGAACAAGGGGGATTTAGGAAGGGAAAAGGGTGTGTAGATCAGAAATTTGTTCTAAGATGTTTAGTGGAGAAGTATCTAGAGAAGGGAAGGAAAGTGTATGCTGCCTTCATGGACTTGGAGAAAGCTTATGACAGAATAGATAGGCAAGGTATGTGGAAGGTATTAAGAATATATGGAGTGGAGGGGAAATTGTTGAGTGCTGTGAAGAGTATGTACGAGGGAGCTAGGGTTATGGTGTGAGTAGATGGTGAGCTGAGTGAGTTCTTTGATCTCAATGTGGGACTGAAACAGGGTTGTGTGATGTCTCCATGGCTGTTTAATATATACATGGATGGGGTTGTTAAGGAGGTGCAGGGTAGGGCAGTGGATGTGGGGGTGGCTCTAATGAATGAGGGTGAGATTTGGAAGCTTCCGGTGTTGCTGTTTGCTGATGATACAGTACTGTTGAGTGAAGATGAATGGGAATTGCAAGGTTTGGTGAATGAATTTGGGACAGTGTGTAGGAGGAGGAATCTGAAAGTTAATGTAAACAAAAGTAAAGTTATGGTGTTTGAGAGGAATGAAGTCACAGAGTGTGCAGTGAGGTTGGATGGTGAGGATATGGAGAATGTGAGTGCATTCAAGTACTTGGGTAGTGTGATGAGTAAGGATGGAACTTTGGGGGATGAAGTGCGTGAAAGGGTACAACAGGGAAGGAAGGTTGTTGGTACACTGAAAGCAGTGATGAGAAATAGGGAGGTGAGTATGGAAGTTAAGAAGTCACTGCATGATAGTATTGTGATCCCTACCCTGACGTATGGAAGCGAGGCATGGACCTTGCAAGAGAGGAACAAGTCAAGAGTGAGAGCAGTGGAAATGAGTTACTTGAGAGGAACATGTGGAGTGACGTGGAGGGACAGGTTGACGAATGAAGAAGTGAAGGAACGCTGTGGGGTGGATGTGGATGTGGTTGAGAAGATTAGGAGAAATGCACTGAGGTGGTTTGGACATGTGAAGAGAATGGAGAATGAAAGACTGACTAAGAGGGTGTATGTAGGTGAGGTGGAGGGAGGGAGAGGGAGAGGTAGACCGAGGATGAGGTGGAGGGGTGAAGTTGAGAGGTATATGAGGGAGGGGGGGGTGAATTGGGGGGAGGGTAGTCAAATGGTGGGTGACAGAGCGACTTGGAGGCGTTTTGTCTGCAGCCACCCTTTGCGGGATTAGGGCGTCGGGCTATAGATAGATAGATAGACAGGTTAAAAATTACATCTTGCACCAGTATCACAAAAGGAGGATACTTTGGTGAAACATGGATAAATAACTAAGGAAGAGGTGTTACGGAATCCTGCAAGCCATTTGGAGTACAACATCCACCTCAATCCTGCATCATTTCAGAACATACTTGCGGTTTCATTCTCTCGGGATTTTTCATGGAAAGATCATAGTACCTCTTCTGCAAAATCTGCCTCCATGAAATAATGTGTGCTAAACCGGGTCCGTGCCGGCTTTACCATCTCACAGCTATTTAATCTATACGAGGATTTTATTCGCCCATGTTTAGTGGAGGCGATTTGTTTGTGGCCACCCCGAACGGGATTGAGGCGTCTGGCTATAGATAGATAGATAGTTTAGAGTACAACTCTCAAGTGTGGAGAGGTTCCTCACATAGAGCCTTCTCAACAAAGTGGAGTCAAAGGCTTTTCGTCTCAGTAACTCCCCTTCTATTACTGACTCCCTTCAGTCTCTTCGCCACACTGTTGAATCTTTATCTCTTTTATCTCTTTTCGTCGTCACATCAGTGGTTATGTCATTCCGAGCCTTCTGCTTACATCCCCTCTCCATGACAATGGGCACGTTGCACACTTCCAACAACAAGCTCTCACACCTTTGCTGTTCAACCTCTAATGCAAAAGCTCACCGATACTCCTGGTCCTTCATTATGCAACAGGTCGGTTATGGAACTGTCTTCCTCTTTCTGTATTTCCCTCTTCCTAGGACCTCCAGTCTTTTAAACGCAATGGATCCAGGCATCTCGAAATGAACGGATCATGAGATTGGCTCTTTTTTATCTTGCGGGTTTCTAGTCTCTGGTTCCTTCATTCCTGCATAAAAAACACTATAAGTCCAAGGATGTATTTTATGTGACAGTGGAAACGTTGTAATGCCTCTTCCTTAACAATATATATGGACATCACACCTCAGTATGGATAACGTAGTGACATGGAAATAAATATGAATGAGTTATAAAATGCAATATGCAAAGTAAATCGCTAAGGAAGAATTCCTGAGTACCACTATGAGATACCGCAGAGGAGACGACCAAGACAAGCAGAACAAGCTGTGAACATCCTCCTTTGAAACAAGCCTAACAGATAAACTAATTCCAGGTGATGAATTCATTAACTGTCTGTAAGCAAAGTGAGAATGGCCGTGGAGGAGGATGGAGAGAGAGTGTGAGGAGGGGGGACGACAAAAGAGGAAGAGAAAGGAAAAGGGATGAGGAGGCAGGAAGAGAGGAAGAGGGTATGGAGACAGAGTGAAAGAACGAGGGACAAGAAAAGAGGAAGAGAATGGAGAAGGGACGATGCAGTGATGAAGAGAAGGGGAAAGGAGAGGTACGAAGGTAGACAGAGACAGCGAAGAAACTGACGAAGATGTAGGTCGAGAATGGGAAAGAGGTAATGCATGACTGAGAAAGAAGAAAGAGGGAACGAGAGATGCGGGGGGAGTTGGAGAGAGGGACTATGTGATGACGAGGGAGTTAGAGGAAATATGTGATAACGGGTAGAGAGGAGTTATGATGAAGAGGAAAGTAGAGAGAGCGAGGGAAAGATGAAGAGGGAGATTGAGAGAGATGAGATGGGAGAGTGAGAGGGAGAGATAGTCAGGGGAATTAAAGAGCGTTAAAGTGAAGGAGAAATGAAAAGGGAGGCAAAGAGCGTGAGGGGAAAAAAAAGATGAAGAGGACGGGAAAAAAAGTTAGAGGGAATGAGCGATGAATTGGGAGGTAAGGAGCATAGGAGGGATGGAAAGATGATGAGGAAGGAAAGACCATGAAGGAGAAGGAGAAAGGAAGAGGGAGGTAAAAAGCGTGAGGGGTGAAGGAGATAAATAAAAGAGGAGGTAAAGAACATGAGAAGGAAGGAAAGATGAAGAGGGAGGTAAAGAGCGTGAGAGGGAAGGAAAGATGAAGAGGATGAGAGGGAAGGAGATGAAAACGATAAGAGGAGGGACGATGAAGAGAGAGGTAAACTGCGTGAGAGGGAAGAAGAGATGTACAGGGAGGTAAGGAGCACATTACAGGGAAGGAGACATGAGCAGGGGGTCAAGAAAATGAGGGCGTAAGAGAGATGACGATGAAATAGTGAGAGGAAATGAAGGAGAGATGAAGACGGAGGAAGACACGGTGTGAGAGGGAATGTGAGACGAAAGTGAAATTGTAGGCGTGGCATAGGTATGGAATAGAGGAGAAAGGTAGTAATTAGGGTGAGAGAGGCAAGAAGATACAGAGAAAGGTAGTGAAAAGGAAAGAGGGACCGGAAGGGAGAAAAGTTGTAGGGTGAAGCTATCAGGTAGATTAGGACGGACAGCCCTGGGGTTTCCCTATTCATCGTGGCAGGCTGAATATATTACCGGTGCCGATGGGCAGTGCTGGGACAGTGATGGACGAGAGAGAGAGAGAGAGAGAGAGAGAGAGAGAGAGAGAGAGAAAGATGTATATTATATATATATATATATATATATATATATATTAGAGAGAGAGAGAGAGAGAGTGTCAGGGTCTGGCAGGGAGACAGATAAACAAAGGATGTTATAAGAGAAAAAGGTATCGTGGTGCTCTTCCTTTGGCTTGAATAGAGATTATCAATAAATACCATATCCAACCCCACCCTCAGCAAAATATAACATCTTGATTATTAACTCTACCTATTGATTATGACTGGTTCAGCTTTCTCTCAGCAGCATCAAGTCCCGACAGAATCACTCCTGATTAATGCATAGGATGGGCGTGAACTTAATCCAGAAATCAATTAGATTAATTATTCAGTGACAAAAAGGCGGAATGTGGTTAGCAAGTTCGGATCTGAGGGGAGTGTAACCCTTGTTTATCTTCCTTTCGTTCTCGGCATCTTTTTTCATCATTCTTCCCCTCCTGTTCTTTCTTCTTATTCTTCTTCTTTCATCTTCCACTTCGACAAAATACATGTGTTGTCTTTCGTGAGGGGAAGGGAAAATGGAAGAGGGGGGGGGAGGAAATGGGCTCCTGGTTGGGGGTAATCGAGGTGGAGAGAAAAAGAATAATAGTTAGGGCAAGGTATACATGGCGAGTGATGAGAAGGGTGGGTGGTGCACTGAATGAAAAGAAGGCAATGATTGATTATGTGTGTGTGGATGAAAGGATGCGAAGATGTGAAATAGATGCAAGAGCTTATAGAGGTTGGGGGAGTGGACTTTCTGACCACTACTTGGTGGTGGCCAGAATCAAGATCCAAGTAAGATGGAGAAATAGAAGAAGGGAAGGACGGGATGAAGTAGTAGTTGCAAGGCGAGTGGAAAGGTTACAAGAGGATGAGAAAAAGGCAGAATATAAGAGAGAAGTGGAGGAACGATTGGGTAAATATGAATTGGAGCAGATAGGGGACATGTAACGTGTGTGCAAGATATTCACAGAAGAACTATGTGCAGCATGTGATGTGGTGTGTGGGGTGAAGAGAAGACGGAAGGGGTGCAATGAACAGCATGATGGAATGAAGATGTGAGAAAGGCTGTGACACAAAAGAAGAAAGCATACAATGAATGGATGAGAAACTGGGGCGTGGAAGAAGTTAAGAGGCGGAAGAGAGAGTTATACGTAGAAAGAAAGAGAAGGGTGAAAAGATTAGTAAGAGAGAGTAAGAAGAGAGTGGATGAGGAATTTGGAAGGAATTTGAGTGTAAAATGTAGGGAATTTGAGTGTAAAATGTTCTGGAAAGAGGTGAAGAGAGTAAGACAGGGTGGAAGTGAAGTTAGTAGGGGAGTGAAAGATAAAAATGGTAGATTACTAGGGAAGAAGGGAGAAAAAGTGAGTAGATGGAAAGAACACTTTCAAGAAATGTTGGACATAGAGAATGAAAGTAATGGGAGTATAAGTGGCTGTTGTATGGCTGGGAGAAGGAGGGAAGTGAGAAGACGGGAAGAAATCAGTAGGATAGAAGTTGTGGAAGCAATGAAGACAGTCAATATGGGGAAAGCCCCAGGAATTGATGGAGTGTGTGGTGAAATGCTGAAGCATGGGGGAGAGATAGTAGTAGAATGGATGTGGAAGATGTGCAGATTGGCCTGGGAGGAAGGTAGAGTCCTGGAGGATTGGAAGTCAGGTATAATTATTCTCTTATACAAAGGAAAAGGGGAAAAAGAAGTGTGTGGTAATCATAGGGGCATTTTTCTTCTTAGTGTTATAGGAAAAATGTATGGTAGGATACTTATTGACAGAGTTAGGGAAATAACAGAGGAATTAGTTGGAGGATTCTGCATTAACTCCTCCAAATGGCTGTTAATTCACCGCTGTGACCAAACAGATGAGTGGAAATATATGTGAAGATACGGGCAGCCAATGAAGTAGGTCACTGGGTGGCTACATATTGGTTACCGTGGTAACAGTGAACCTTGTGGCAATTGGCTTCCATACTCAAACATCCCCGAAACGTAATAACGCTTTATGCACTCCACACTCATAAAGTGTCTCAGTAGATACCATTGATGGAAAAACCCTTTTGATCTGACTGTGGTGGTAATTAATAAACTGGGGATATAACTGGTGATATAGTATTTAAAGGTAAGCTAAACTAAAAGAACATGAAATTTTATGATAAGTATCGACAAGAACAGGAATTGATGGTTTCGAAAGGTTAATTGTTGCAATTTCTTATTTACAGGCAAAATACAATGATAACAATGTTGCCTTACAAAGTTACATGTATGAAAGGGAAGGGTTGTCTGGCGGAATCGGTGTAAACATTGCTGATCCAGTCCCTCCGGTCTTTTCAGGGGTTAGTATTCTAGTACTAGGCAGAAAAGTGAGTGTAAACCTATGGATGCTGAACCACTTAACATTTATTCCCCTTTATTGCTTTATTTGGTTATTGAGGGGGTTTCGTCATTGCGGTAGTTCAGACCAATTTACCACGACCGAGGAGGTTTGACTGTTTTGGAAAAGACTGGTGTTTACGCTTGATACCGCCCCTGACACTTGCATCTTTCATAGAAGACATAGGTAGGGTTTAATGTAAGTAAAATGAAATAAAAAAATAAGACAAAATGAACAGGGCTCACCAGGCAGACGTGCGGTGTAAGCAATCCAAGTGATCATGCGCTATACCCAACACTATCTGAGGCCGCCCGCTAAACTAGTCTAGCAGGAGTGGGAATTTCAAGTGTCCTCTCGTAATTTTGTTCATTTGAAAAGAGGTTCTGGTGCCTCTGATGCCGGAAAATTGGTGTTGTACCAGAATAAGGACATAACAGAGAAAGTGTGTGTGTGTGTGTGTGTGTGTGTGTGTGAGAGAGAGAGAGAGAGAGAGAGAGAGAGAGAGAGAGAACAAGTCTTGTAATAGAACGATGGAGGACGAAAATGAAAACAGCGGATAGACAGGTAGATAGAAACTGATCTGTCCCATCCCAAGCTGGCAGGTTTTCGGTCTTCATTATTCTGCCTGGTTCTCTGCTAAATTGAGTCATCGTATCTTGCATTCTGGCAATCTGTTCTAAATGTAAACGGTAAACAGTTGATCCCATAAAATTCCGTCCAGAGAGTAGGGACCCGGGGCTAGTCTATCGTAGTCCAGAACGTTTTAAGGGCAGGAAATCGACCTACGTCCCTGGGAGCTTTTTGCATGATAAGAAAACCGCTGGCCACCTTTGGGATTCGAACTGCAGCTAGTAAGCCACCAGACCACGAGCAGGCTAGTTTTTGTATTTAAGTTTATAATCATATCTTAAATTTACAGTTTTCTGTTCTATAAATCCTGTTTTCCATCTCCATAGAAACAATTTATCTTTCTCTCTAGTAGATTGTTGCTTGAGCGTACGAGTATACGTTATTATCCTCATTTTAAATCTCGTACTCCGCACAATGATGAGATCTGCTACTGTTTCAGTAATGTTGTTTTTTTTTTAGCCTTATCAACTAAATCTGTGTTGAAGAATAAATCTGCAGTACTTTCTTTCTACGCTTCTTAGCCTTTGTATCTTGTGCGTGTCTGAGAATGTCTCAGTTGCTGTTCCTGTCTCATGGTGACTTCTTGTTTTACGGATATTTTAGCACACTTTGTAAGGGAATAGGTCCTACAGTTAATGTTGTCAGTTACTCCATCGCTGCTGGGGACAATGTGAACCCTCCGCTGTGATTAAAAGAAAGGGTTGAACCAGTTCCTCACCCACGCTGGCTGGATGCACTGTAAGCGACGGAACACTTCTTTTTATCTGTGACGGTTGAACCCGTCTTTACTTTGTTCACTTTAACTTAGCCTCAGACTTCAGTCTCTCTATCTTAAATGTCGATATGGATTAAGAACTTAACGATGTACTATGTTAGTAGTCACGAAAAAATGCTATGAAAAAGATGTAAATCCGTAATATTGTCTTCTGTCACTGAGCTAAAAAAAAAAAAAAAAAAAAAAAAAAAAAACGTTGTAAAAGGACGAATTTCTCCCCCAAGTTAAGGTATATTAACTCTTATGCTTACTGCAGACAAAGGTAATCTGATCACAGTGTTACGCAGGCTTCTTGACCACGGCTGGCAGAGTTTTCACCGAAGCAGAAGTGTTTTTAGGCAACGATCAACGCTGCAAATGTACTGAAGAGAATATTTAGATAACGGTGTGGGACCTTATACTAAGTATCTCAGGAGTAGTGTATCAAACATCAGAAGCTTATTCGCGGATTAGTTTTTGTTGGCCAAATTTGTTTTAATACGGGTATGGTTCCAATTCTCAGTCGTTACGGAGCTGTCGTTATGGAGCACAGTGACGTATTTCTCATGTCTCTTGCTTGAACTATACGATTTTATTCAGCTTAGAAAGAAAAAGTAAAGTTGTGAAGGTGTTAATTTAGTTAAGAAGTATCTCTCTCCAGATTTACATTTTTACCCTACGTTAAATACAAATGCCTGCTGACAGCAACAGTCAGATGTAAATGACGTCCTCCTGTTAGCGTTATATACTAGATGGCTCGCCAAGTGTGGGTAGGTACACTTGACGCGAAATAACATGGGGTCGTGAACTCACTCAAATAATTTGGTAAGGATTTTGTGATGGATTTATGGTGGTGGCAATGTGTCAACGAGAGCAGCGATGGAGAAGGGTGGGTTGGTGGAGAGAGAGAGAGAGAGAGAGATTGATTCAGGGCCTTCAGTGTGACAGTGACTTCCCCTTATATATATATATATATATATATATATATATATATATATATATATATATATATATATATATATATATATATATATATATATATATATATGTATATATATATATATATATATATATATATATATATATATATATATATATATATATATAAATACATATATATATATTTATATATATATATATATATATATATATATATATATATATATATATATATATATATATATGATATATATATATATGATATATATATATATATATATATATATATATATATATATATATATATATATATATATATATATATATATATGACCATCTAGTCACTTTCTGTTATGATATTCACTGGACGACCCAGTGTTACTATGTGTATCACTGCAGTTGTTCCTAAATTATCACTGCAATCTTCCAAAATTATAACTACAGCCTTCCAAACTGGCCCATATTTCATCACTCTAACTCCATCACCTAACTACAGAGCATATTTCAAATCTAAAATGGACTATAGTTACAGAAGATGGTGATTGTGTTAAGGAGTATGACTGAATAGATTATCGGAATAATGTGGAACGTTTAGACAGGATGATTGATGGGAATGGGAAAATGTATATGATGATGACTGGTAAGGGCAATGAGAGGAGCAGGGAAGGGGAAGGGAAAGAAGGGTAGGGAGAAGGATCCAGGCGGTGTGGAGTTTAAGAAGAGTTGGTTAAAATAATGGGAGAAGGTAGAAAGAGGCGGTATTGAGGGATGCAGGAAAAGGAAGATGGTGTGAAAGAAAAGGAGCGGTTAGGGACTGAAAGAATTGGGTGAGTGAATGTGAAGGGGGAGAGGTTGAGTCAACTGAATGAGGTGGGGGTATTAAGTGTAAGAGTTAGTTAGGGCCAATACGACCCACTGTTTACACCCTTAGTTATGGCCTCTGGTGATTGTCTGTCTCCATGCCGCCCTTCTCCCTGCCCCTCTTATCTCTGCATCACGTTTCCCTTACTCTCTCCATTCTTCTCCGTGTCTCCCTTCCATCAGCCTTCAGGATTCCTGTCACCCTTCATCCTGCCGCCCTTCTCTCTAGCTCCCTTTTTCTTCCTTCCTTGCCGCCCTTAGCTCTCCCTTCCTCCCTTTTTTCTCTCAGCCTCCTTTCTTTCTGCTTCCATACTTCACATCTTCCTGCCTCTCTACCTCCCTACTCTTTGCCTTGCTGCCCTTCATCTCGCTGCTTCCCTTCTTGCTATTTCCCTTCTCCCCGCAGCCCTTCTCTTTGCTTCCCTTCTTCATGCATCCCTTCTTTTTACTTTCCGTCTTTCTTCTGCCCTTCTTTCTGCCTCCTTCTCCCTTCCCCGACCCCCCTTTTCCCTGGCGCCCTTCTTCCTGCATTTTTTCTCCATGCCTGCATTCTTCCTGCTCCCCTTCTTTCTGCTTTCCTTCTCCCTCCTAGTCTACTCCCTGCTTCTCTTCTCCTGTTAGTTTACTCCCTGCTTCACTTCTCCCTGCTTCTCTTCTCCCTGCCAACTTTCTCCCTGCCAACTTTCTCCCTGCCAACCCTCCCGGCCAACCTTTTCCCAGCGTCCCTTCTCCCTGTTAACCTTTTCCCTGTCAATCTTCTCCCTGCTAACCTTCTTGATAACTCCCCCCCCCCTTTCTCTCTATCTCTCTCATTCATACACACAATATTGCCAGCTCACCGTTTTTCAAGCCTGTCTCGCTGCCACTCCTCCAGCGTTTTTACCAATCCACTCTCGCCTGCACTCATTCTATGCCTGCAGTATTCTAGCCTCCCTCGCTTCCACCCAGCGCGCATTTTCAATATTCCATCCTACCGTTTCTCACTTCCACTCACTCCACACTTCCAACCTTAGTTTCCAGCCTGTCAGCCTTTTCCCAGATCTGTCTTCCCATCCTGTTTGTCTGTATTCCTGTCTTGCATATGCTATTGACTACCTCATTTCAGTTCCTCGACCCTCCCCATCTGACTCTCACCCTCCATGCTCCTGACTCCTCATTGGACTCTACCCTCCATTACCCTCCAATCCCCTTATCTAGCTTCCCCACCTGACCATCCCCTCCTTCCCATCCCCACCTGACTCCCTCCCTTCATTTCTCCACTTTCCCTCCTTTCTTCCTTTGATCCCTTCTCCTCCATCACTCTACCTTCATTCCTACACCTCCACTCCTTATTCTTCCCCTTCCCTCCTCTCGTCCGCCACGCTGCCTAATTCCCCTCTCTTACCTTCCCATTTGTGTTCCTCATCCCCACGCCTTCGCAGATTACCTCTTTCCTCTGTCTCTCTTCCTCTAATCATGGCCCCTCATTTAACTCACACGCCCCCTACCCTCCCTTTCCTCCACCCTCACCAGTTCCTTATCTAACCTCACCTGTCTCCCTATCCCTCTACCTACCCACCTGCCTCTCATCCTCTGTCTCTCTGCTTTCCAAATTGCCCGCTCCACATCTTCCCAGCCTTGTCCCCTCTGCCCACCATTGCAGTACCTCTGTCATGTTCCCCCCCCCCTCCAGCTTGCAATATTGGCAATTTAACGAGACTGACTTTATTGTTAGAAGTACAGCCTGTGACTCTTGTTCATCCCCTTCCACTTTGTCTTTCTCCTCTCCCTGCACATTCTTTTTTCTCTTCCCTCATATGTTCCACTTGTTCTTTCTCTTCCTCTTCTCATTCTTCCTTCCCTTTTTCCTCTTCATCCTGTTCATGTTGCACCTCTTCTTTCTCTTCTTTGTTTTTCTTTTTCTCTTCCATCTTCCTTCTACGTATCCCTATCTTTGTCTTCCTGTTTGTTTTCCTTTGCCTTTGTTGTTCTATCGTCGGCGTTTTGTTTCTTTTCCCATTCACTTCTGCCCCTCTCTTCCTCTTCCTCCTGCTTTCTCTGCTGTCTCAAGCTAGCTCTCGCAACACCTCGACTGAATTCTACCATATGGAAGTGATTGAACTGTGGCACCAGACTACCTGTGACGAACGCGGGTACTGCATGTCACTGTCACATCACTGGGTCACATCACTGGGTCACCAGTGGGTCACATCACTGGTTAACAACACTGGGTAGCAACAATGGGCCATATCACTGGGTCATATCACTAGATCGCGTCACTGGGTTACATCACTGGGTCACAACACTTGGCCACATCACTGGGTCACATTACTGGATCACACCAATGGGTCACATCACTGGGCTACATCACAGGGTCGCATCACTGGGTCATATTACTGGATCATATCAATGGGTCTCATCACTGGGCCACAGCACTGAGTCACACGAATGGGTGGTACACTAAAGTTCTGCAGGTGACACTGGGTCACTTCACTGGATTATTATAGGTGACATCTGTAGGTACTCAAGAGTACATCAAGTCATGTTCGTGAGTCACATCATCAGTATTATGCAGGTCATATCAACTAGTGGCCTATTTCTGTCACATCACTTGGGTACTGTTAATCATATCAAAACGGGCTGAAGCGGTTTATGAAGACTACATCTTCCCCCTTTCACCTGGAAAGGTCTATCCTAGTGTGAAATAAAATCGTCCAGAAGTAGCAAGAACAGTCAATGTCGGACGTCTTCTGATTCACGGGCTATTTATTCAGCGTTTAGAGACATGTGTAACTTTTGTAGACAGAGAAAATTAACAAGTCATGGGGGCAGTATTCTGTCATCTTGGGTGGCTTTCTAACACATTTTCCTCAGCGACATTTTCCCCATACTACACCTCTGTGTTCTTTTAGGTGCTGTTTATATTGCTGAAACACCAATACAAATTAAATAAACCAGTAAAATGAACTTTGTGAGCGCGTGACATTCGATCGATCGCCACGTTATCACAATTTTCTCAAATGCAATATTTCTTCATGATGTTAGCTGAACAATGAAAGTTATACTGGAACGAAACACACACACACACACACACACACACACACACACACGAATGCAGGCAAGTGTATCACCTCGCTTGGTAGGCAATAATTAAAGATTATAAGATACTTGTTGCTCCCAGGATTGGTCAATGAAGCCACTGGAGTGTAAGATACTTTTTGCTCTCAGGGTTGGTTAATGAAGCCACTGGAGTGTATTAGGGTTCCAGGAACATTGGCTTGTGGGGAGGGAGAGAATCTGACTTCTTTGTTAACCCGAGAATGAGTCGAGGCTGTTTTACCTTTATCTTCATGTTACTTATGCACTGACTTGTAATTTAGACTTGTTATAAAATTGTGTGGTGCAAGAGTCTGATTATAACCTAAATGGCTAATAAATCCCGTGATATCTGAAGAAAAATCCCCCATCTCCTTCCTTCTGGGGAGTTATTTTAAATAACTCTAGGATTTAGAGCTATTTGTGTAAGAAATCTACCGATATTATAGAGATTCGTCCAGTTTGGGGAATATTTTAGAAGTTTTTTGTATATTTCTGAAAGATGATAATTATTTGTGGATCCAAAATTCAACCTTACTCTTAAGGCCTGTCTACACAATGAGTGGGCAAATGTGATACTGGAGTATGATGGTGGAAAATGCATGGAAAATTGTCATATAGACATGATGACCTGAAGTACCATCCTTACTGCGGATTCAGCTTTTATATCGTGTTTTATCGGTGCTGGTGAGGGAAGTTTTCATGTGCTAGCACTGGTATATGGTATAACGAAGCCACACAACTGGCTGGATATACAAATGTTTCTCAGCTACTTCCTTCTCCCCCCAAAAGCTGATGGTAGACCGCACAAGGACAATTTAAGACTGTTTCGACTGGGTTCACATTCATATAAGCATGAGGTTGCAACTACCACTACGACTACTGCTGCTACTACTACTACTGCTACTACTACTACTACTGCTGCTACTACTACTACTACTACTGCTGCTGAAAAATAGAATTTTGGTATGGGTCATGATGGTATTCACTCCATTCAGTCAATCTGCCTCAGATTCTGTTTTGCAATTCCTTGCTCATTTCTACAATTCATGTTATAGTCACTGTTATCTGCCGGAAGAATTATTAAAAGGTAATATTACACCCATTCCAAAGGATAACAAAAATGTTACCGAGTCCTCAAACTACAGGCCAGTAATGCAGTCCTCATGTCAACTAAAAATAGTTGAATTTCATATTTTGGATATACTGAAGGAAAAGCTCAGTATTGATTGCAGACAGTTTGGCTTTAAAAGTGGTTGCTCTACTACAGATGCATGTTTTTTATTGAAAGAAGTTATGTTTAAATATGACAAGATGAAACGAGCAGGTTTTGCCACATTTGTGCACCTGAGTAAAACTTTTGATAGAATTAATAATTTTGTATTAGGGAACAAGCTTTTATGTTCAGGTCTTCCTCCTGATATAGTTCTTATTATTTTACATTATTTAAGGAACCAGAAAGCAAATATTTAATGGCAGAACTGCATGAGCTCATACTATTTTATTGAGAATGGTGTTAGGCAGGGTGGTGTTCTTTCTCCATTCCTTTTTGGTTTTTATATTAATGATATTATTAAAGATATTAGAGATATGGAGCCTGGCTGCAGTTTTGGCTTTTGTAAAGTAAATATTATAGCATATGCTGACGACCTGGTTCTGTTGGCTGCTTCACAAAAAGATATGGATGCCCTATATAGTAGGCTCTGTACAAAAATTGCTGAGCATAATCTGCTTAATAATCAAGATAAATCAGAATGCATGATTTTTAGTAATTTGAGGGTTAGTGCCCCTCCCCGGAAAACAACTAACCAAAAAAAACAAACAAGAAGCCTCGGACAAGGACTGACCAAACGTTGACGACCCAGGACCGGACAAAGGACTTGGTAATAAGTACATGGAATGTAAGAGGAGCGAATGATGAGGTGAAAGAGAGAGAGATTGTCCAGGTGCTTGAGGGTGCGAAAGTGGATGTATGTGGAATAACTGAAACAAAATGGGGAGGAGAAAGTGTGAGAGAATGGGAGTATGGATGGGGTATATGTGCAGGAGTAGGTGAGAATGAGAGGGCAAAGGAAGGAGTACGTATAGTTGTGAGTAAAAGATGGAAGAAGAGCATAAGACAGTATGGATCAGTTGGGTCAAGGATTGTGTGGGTAAAGTTGGAAGTTGGAATACAAATGTGGGCGATTGTGTGTGTGTGTATGCGCCAACGCAAGATCGTGCTAGAAGAGTGAGAGAAGAGTTCTGGACAAATGTGGAAGTGTGCATGGAAAAGTTTGGAAGGAATGAGAGAGTGTTTTTGATTGGTGATATGAATGGTAAAGTTGGGAATGTGAAGGTGGATGGAATAGTTGGTGAGTGGGGTGTGCCTGCTGAGATAGATGAGAATGGGAGTGCGTTAGTGAACATTTGTGCTGGGAGGGGGTTGGTGATAGCCAATACCCTCTTCAGGCATAAAATGATCCACAGGTATACATGGCGAGTAATGAGAAGGGTGGGTGGTGAACTGAATGAAAGGAAGGCAATGATTGATTATGTGTGTGTGCATGAAAGGATGCGAAGATGTGTAATGGATGCAAGAGTGTATAGAGGTTGGGGGAGTGGACTTTCTGACCTCTACTTGGTGGTGGCCAGAATTAGAATGCAAGTAAGATGGAGGAATAGAAGAAGGGAAAGACGAGAGGAAGGAGTAGTTGCAAGGAGAGTGGAAAGGTTACAAGAGGATGAGAAAAAGGCAGAGTATAAGAGAGAAGTGGAGGAACGATTGGGCAAATATGAACTGGAGCAGATGGGAGACGTGGAAGGTGTGTGTAAGATATTTACAGAAAAAATATGTGCAGCATGTGATGTGGTGTGTGGAAGGAAGAGAAGACGGAGGGGGGGTGCAAGGAACAGCGTGGTGGACTGAAGAGGTGAAACAGGCTGTGGCACAAAAGAAGAAAGCATATAATGAATGGATGAGAAATAGGGGCGTGGAAGAAGTTGAGAGGCGGAAGAGAGAGTTATATGTGGAAAGAAAGAGAGAGGTGAAAAGATTAGTAAGAGAGAGTAAGAAGAGAGTGGATGAGGAATTTGGAAGGAATTTGAGTGTAAAGTGGAGGGACTGTAAGAAAATGTTCTGGAGAGAATTGAAAAGAGTAAGACAGGGTGGAAGTGAAGTTAGCAGGGGAGTGAAAGATAAAAATGGTAGGTTACTGGTGGAGAAGGGAGAAAAAGTGAGCAGATGGAGAGAGCACTTTAAGGAATTGTTGAACGTAGAGGATGGAAGTAATGCGAGTATAAGTGGCTGGGGAATGGCTGGGAGAAGGAGGGAGGTGAGAAGACAGGAAGAAATCAGTAGGATAGAAGTTGTGGAAGCAATGAAGAAAGTTAAATCGGGGAAAGCCCCAGGAATTGATGGAGTGTGTGGTGAAATGCTGAAGCATGGGGGAGAGATAGTAGTAGAATGGATGTGGGAGATGTGCAGATTGGCCTGGGAGGAAGTTAGAGTCCCGGAGGATTGGAAGTCAGGTATAATTATTCCCTTGTACAAAGGAAAAGGGGAAAAAGAAGTGTGTGGTAATCATAGGGGCATTTGTCTTCTTAGTATAATAGGAAAAGTGTATGTTAGGATACTTATAGACAGAGTTAGAGAAAGAACAGAGAAATTAGTTGGAGAAGAACAGGGAGGCTTTAGGAAGGGAAGAGGTTGTGTAGATCAGATATTCATTCTTAGATCTTTAGTGGAAAAGTTTCTAGAGAAGGAAAAGAAGTTGTATGCGGCTTTCATGGATTTGGAGAAAGCATATGACAGGGTGGATAGACAAGGATTGTGGAAAGTGTTAAGAATATATGGAATAGATGGGAAGTTGTTGAATGCTGTGAAGAGTATGTACGATGGTGCGAAGGCTGCAGTGCGTGTGGATGGTGAACTAAGTGAATTTTTTCTCTTTGAAAGTTGGTTTGAAACAGGGATGTGTCATGTCTCCATGGTTGTTCAATCTGTACATGGATGGGGTAATAAAAGAGGTACAAGGTAGGGTAGTGGATGTTGGAGTGGCCCTGGTGAGAGAGGATAGTGTTTGGAAACTCCCTGTACTGTTGTTTGCAGATGATACTGTGTTGTTGAGTGAAGACGAAGGGGAGCTGCAAGGCTTGGTGGATGAGTTTGAGAGAGTGTGTAAGAAACGGAACTTAAAGGTGAATGTAGGGAAGAGTAAAGTGATGGTCTTTGAGAGAGGTGAAGTTAGTGAATGTACAGCGAGGTTGGATGGTGAGGAATTGGAAAATGTGAGTACGTTTAAGTATTTGGGTAGTGTGATAAGTAAGGATGGAGGTTTGGAGGATGAAGTGCTTGAAAGGGTACAGCAGGGAAGAAAGGTTGCTGGTTCTTTGAAAGCAGTGATAAGAAACAGGGAAGTGAGCATGGAAGTGAAAAAGTTACTTCATGACAGTATTGTGATACCAACTCTAACGTACGGAAGTGAAGCTTGGACATTGTTGGAAGGACACAAGTCAAGAGTGAGAGCAGTGGAAATGAGTTATTTAAGAGGAGCCTGTGGAGTCACATGGAGAGACAGGCTGACGAATGAGGATATAAAGGAGCATTGTGGTGTGGATGTGGATGTGATAGGAAGCGTTATGAGGAACACACTGAGGTGGTTTGGCCATGTGGAGAGGATGGAGGGTGAAAGACTGACGAAGAGAGTGTATGTGAGTGAGGTGGAGGGGGGAAGAGGGAGGGGGAGGCCGAGGATGAGATGGAGGGATGGGGTGGAGAGGTATATGAGAGAGGGGGGTGTGACTTGGGAGCAGGGGAGTGAAATGGCGGGGGACAGAGTGACTTGGAGGCGATTTGTTTGTGGCCACCCCAAACGGGATTGAGGCGTCTGGCAATAGATAGATAGACAGATTAATGTTAACAGTATTAGTCTTAATGGTGATAGACTGGAAGTTGTGAAATGTTTTAAATATCTTGGACATTATATTTCATTTAAGGACAATAAAGATGTTGAGTTAAGACTCAACAATTTTTATGCTTCTTTTAATTAATTTTTTAGAGATTTTAAATTTTTGAATAAGGATGCTTTGTTTTTTTTATATTGCTGTCCAGACTATGGATTATGCTTGTGGAACAGCAGGGCAACTTTTAGATCTTCTATCTTTAAGGCTTTTAGTATTGCATATAATAATGTTTTAATGAAAATATGTGGGGTACCTGTTTATGCCAGAAGTCACATAACTGTTTCCAACTATAATCAGTTTTTGCTTAAACATCTAACTGCTCTAACGCAGGCGAGGTTTTATAACAGGATAAAAAGCTCTACCAATCCAATACTCAGGCTAAATATTCCATACTTTAAGGAGGGATTGTGTATGCAACATATTCACACTAAATTTAAAAATGACTATTTAATAGATGTAAATAATGAGGACCTGGATGTGGTAGCCTTGCGCTTGACTTGGGTCCAGAGACATGAGGACAGACGCGTGCCATGTACAGTAGTTATTTTGGATATTAGGGCATTATACTCCTTAGCTAGGGTTATACGGAATCCTGAATTTCTTCATATTTTTAGCATTATATACTGTATATTGTAATTTTTTAACTGATATTTTTAAAGACTTTTAATATTGCTCTTTAGAATTATTTAAAAAAAAATAGTATACTGTACCTTTTTAATACTTTTAATTGATTTTCTTTTAGTGGTAAGTGGTGGCGACCATCATCCACTCACTTGATGTAGTGCTGCCTACTTCTTTCTTAGCCTTTATCATTCTTTTTCTGTGCCTGCCCTCCTCTCTTCCTATTTCTCCCATCTTTCCTGTCACTACTTATTGCTTTTCTTTCCGTTACAGGTGGCTTTACATTGAGTGACAAGCCAAATGGTTTCTTGTAAGCCAAGAAACCATTTACAACACTGGGTGGTAACCATATAACCAAACCATACGTGCTCCCTACGTGTCAAGTGGGTTGGTGGAGGGTTAGTGCCCCTCCCTGTAAAACAAATAACTCAGAGTCAAATGGCCACCCCGTACGGGATTATGGCGTCTGGCAATAGATAGATAGATAGATGGATTTTCTCTTGTTTACCATGTGTTAGCTTTTATATTTTATTTGGACTTCTTTATTTTTTATGGCTGCTAGCTTTTATATTTTACTTGGACCTTTTTATTTTTTATGGTTGCTAGCTTTTATATTTTATTTTATTTTATTTGGACCTTTTTATTTGTTACGGTTGCTAGCTTTTATATTTTATTTTATTTTATTTGGACCTTTTTATTTGTTACGGTTGCTAGCTTTTATATTTTATTTGGACCTTTTTATTTTTCATGGCTGCTAGCTTTTATATTTTATTTGGACCTTTTTATTTTTTATGGTTCCTAGCTTTTATACTGTATTTCATTTGGACTTTTTTATTTTCCATGGCTGCTAGCTCTTGTATTTTATTTGGACCTTTTTATTTTTTATGGTTGCTAGTTTTTATATTTTATATTTTATTTGGACTTTTTATTTTTCTATGGCTGCTAGCTGTTATATTTTATTTGGACCTTTTTATTTTTTATGGCTGTTAACTCTTGTATTTTATTTGGACGATTTTATTTGTTATGGTTGCTGGCTTTTATATTTTATTTAGACCTTTTTTTTATGGTTGCAAGCTTTTATATTTTATTTGGACTTTTTTATTTTTATTGATGCTAGCTTTGATATTTTATTTGGACCTTTTTATTTTTTTATTGATGCTATCTTTTATATTTTATTTGGACCTTTTGTTTTGTTTATTGATGCTAGCTTGTATATTTCAGCTAGGATTTCCTTTTAATTTTATTGATGATATCTTTATTTTTTACCTTGGACATTTCTTTTTAAAATATTTTATTGATGCTATTTTTTCTCTAATAGGATAATAATGTGTATGTGCACTGTGATGCCTTCAGGTTTTTTAACGTGATTTTTTTCTTTTATATATAATTGTACAGTACACCACCTACTACGTAATGTGCATATGTACAGTATTTTGTATAATTACTGGGTATGTATGTACTGCTGCTACTGCTGCTGCTTATACGGTTCTGCTGCTGCTACTATTACTACTGCCTTTATGATAGTGAAATGTTTTATTTTCTATGTATCGAGAGGTACGAAATAAAGCTGATTGTTTGATTGATTGATTGCTACTACTACTACTACTACTATGTGTACTTCTCCTCCTTCTCCTCTTCCTCCTTCTCCTCCTCCTCCTCTTCCTGCTCCTCCTCCTCCTCCTCCTCCTACTACTACTACTACTACTACTGCTACTAACACTACTACTACTACTAACACTAATACCTATACTATCGTGTTTCATCATCATACTTCAAATCTGATGAGTAGCTTGCCTGGACACCACAGGTACTCACTGACTGTATAGACAAGGCCTTACCAACATCAGAGGTGCCTATTGATCTTGTGGGCCGCCTTCAAGAAGGACAAATTAATAGCAAGAGAGCATTTGGCCTCAAAATATTATTTAAAAAAAAAAATAGCAACACCACACCAAAAAGCTATGTTCCATTCGGTGCAACAATAATGGAAATGTGTGAACCTTATTATATTCCACAATTGCAACTTGCCAGATTTCTTTCGTCAAAAAAGTACATTGGGTCACACAGTAAGGGACACACACTAGATTTTGATGCACATGTGGTGCGGAAAAAATGGTTTATCATAAGTATTTACAAAACAGATCACAATTAATTCTGCTCATTATAATACTTATATTTTTTGGTAAGTTATAAGAGAGCTTTGTGGAGATCTACCCTTGTCCTTTGACATGCTTTCAACTGAATTCGGTGACATGTAGAGGCGTATGGTATGTAGGAGGACTGCTGGGCCTTGATCGCAGGCTGTGAAGCCTAGGCCCAGAGCCGGACCCACGCATACACACACACACACACACACACACACACACACACACACACACACACACACACACACACACAAACTTTGGGACATAAGGAACAGAGCAATTGATTTTTCCCATGACCCATCCAGCTCTTGTCCTTATCATACGGCCAGATAAAAGACAGAGAAGAAGACGAACAAACACACAGAGCAAAACCTTTATCTTCGTCCATCCCCACGTATTTGTACATTTATCAACAGTTTTTATTAAGGTCTGTGTACACACCCAGCCACCAGAACACTACCAAACATGATCTTGACACCCACTATTAGTGACGCAGGCAGCAAGATGGCACACACCCACGCACAGCTGCAGACAGGCACGAACATATCTGCACGCAACAGTGCTCACATTTTAATAGACATGCAATCTAGTATGAGTTTCAGGGAAGAGCGCGCGCGCGAGCACACACACACACACACACACACACACACACACACACACACACACACACACACACACACACACACGTAACCAAAATCAATTCCCCCACCACAGTGTAGGCAGCCGCACCACACTCTAACAGTACAACCGTAGCGGCAACGATATGCATTGGATTTATCTGGGTGTGCAGAAAGGATGAACAAGAGAGACGGGTCATAATCATCACCACCGATGTGTCAATATATATATACATATATATATTTTGCCTTAATGACCAGGGGCTCCGGCCCCGATGGTCGATAGGAAAAAAAAAAAAAACGTGTCTGTCTATCATCACCACCATCATGATGTTCCCATAATCATAAACGTGATGTGGACGATCCAGAAATCATAGACTTACATTTATAATTATTTGATAATGAAGTGAGTAGGATCGCAAAGAGAGAGAAAGAGAGAAAAACATAAACTTTGGAGAAAGATCATCTAAGGAATAGACTGTAGCACCGGTCCTCATCACCCTACATTGTCTTATCGCTCCAGTTAAGCCTGTGGACCCTCCCAAGAAGGAGCACATGTGGCACTTTAGAGCTGCTAATTAGGAGGCCCTCAGGCAGTACTTCTTTGATCTATCTATCTCTATCTATTGCCAGACGCCTCAATCCCGTTTGGGGTGGCCACAAACAAATCGCCTCCAAGTCGCCCTGTCCCCCGCCATTTCACTCCCCTGCTCCCAGCTCACACCCCCCTCTCTCATATACCTCTCCACCCCATCCCTCCATCTCATCCTCGGCCTCCCCCTCCCTCTTTCCCCCTCCACCTCACTCACATATACTCTCTTCGTCAGTCTTTCACCCTCCATCCTCTCCACATGGCCAAACCACCTCAGTGTGTTCCTCATAACGCTTCCTATCACATCCACATCAACACCACAACGCTCCTTTATATCCTCATTCGTCAGCCTGTCTCTCCATGTGACTCCACAGGCTCCTCTTAAATAACTCATTTCCACTGCTCTCACTCTTGACTTGTGTCCTTCCAACAACTTCTTTGATATTCCACGAAATTATTATTGCTTCCATTGTCATGAGCCATCTGAGTGTCCCTGCACATCATGGAAGTTATTCTGTCGATCATGGAAACATACGTTCTTTTCTCTTCTCCTCTCTTTCAGCCTGCTTTCTTTCCTGGTATTAGTACCCCTTCCTTTTATCCTCCGCGTCTTTACATTTTTCTGTCTCTTTTTTTCCCTCCTACTTTTGATCCTCACCTTTAAGCCCTTCTTCACCTTTCTGTATTCATGGGAATTTTTTCTCTTTCAGTTTCCTTCCTCCTCCTTTAGGTACTCTGCTATTTAACTTCTACATTTTCTTTTTTTTCTTTTTTTTTTTTCAAACATTCAGTTCTCACCTTTCAGAGCCCCCCCCCCTTTTTTTTTCGTTATTCACTCTCCTCATTTTATTTGTTGTCTTTCTTCTCTCTTATCTGTACTCCTGCCTTTAAGCTTCCTTTTTTCCGTTTTCGTTTAAGTAAAACTTTTCGTTTTCACCTTTCTGAATACTTCTTCCAATATTCCCATTCTGTGGCGTCTATTCTCTTTCCTCATAGTACACGTCCCTTTCAGCTTCGTCTTCTTCCTGCCAATTTTCGACTACAGTAAAAGTATGTGTGCTCAGCCTCTATGATATGCAAAGAATCTACTCCAGCAAACGCTTCATGTTCATTCCTTTTCGGTAAGCCTCCTTCCACCATTTTCTTTCCTCTCTGTCTGTCTGTCTGTCTGTCTGTGTCTGTCTGTCTGTCTGTCTGTCTGTCTCTCTCTCTCTCTCTCTCTCTCTTGCCTTACGTTACCTGTCCTGTCTCTGGCTATTTATCATATACATCACCTCTTAGCACCTTCTAACTCGCCTCTCAGTCTTCAGTAACTCGCCACCCTCTGCCTCCCTTTCAGTAAAACGAATTGTAGATTTTACTTTTCCTATGTACAGACGATTACATTAAATTCAAGGTAGATTTTCTGAAATGGTGCCTTCACTAATTTTTATACTATTAGGATGTTCTAAGTTGACTAAAATCGTCTCTTCGTCACTCACTACCTTTCAGTCTTACCTTCCATATACTCCTTCCCTCCTTTCTGTTCCTGGTTCCCTCGAGATTTCCCTTCCTCCACTCCCACCATATCTCCTTCCTCCCCTCTCTCCATATCTCCTTCCTCCCTTTTCTCCATATCTCCTTCCTCTCCATATCTCCATCTTTTCTCTCCCTCTCTCCATACCCTTCTTCTTACCCTCCCTCCATACCCTGAACTTCTTTCCCCTCCCTCCATACTTCTTTTCTTTCCCCTCCCTCCATACTCTTCTTCTTTTCTTCCCTCCATATCTTCTTCCTTCCCTCCCGACCCTCCTATCCTGACTTCCTATCCCCTTCATTTCCTTCATACCCTCCTTCCTTCCCTCCACACGTACCTTCTCTCCACACTCTCCCTCCCTCTACATTCTCATTTCCCTCCACACTCTCCTTCCTTACCTCCATAGTACCTTTTTCATCCTAGTTCTTCCATAGCCTCATTTTTTCTCCAGTTCTTTTTAGACCTTCCGCTTTTCTTCCAGTCCTTGTTCTTCCTTCCAACCTTCCTTCTTCCATCCATCCCTCCTTCTTCCATCCATCCCTTATCGTCTTCCAACCTCCCAACTCCGCCTACCTTCTTTTGTTTCTGTCATCCTTCATACTTTCTGTACATTTTTCTCTACATCAATTTTCCTCAGCGTCCTCTCTGCCTCACCTGCACTCTCCCCCCACGTGTCTAACTTCTAACCTTCTATCTCCGCTCCTTCCTTCCATCGCTTTTCTACATTCCCCCCAACCCACTTCCTTTCATTATTCTTCCTGTCACCCAACCCTCCTGGCCCACCTATCCCTCTTCTTCCTCCCAGCTTTCTTTTCCTTCTTTCAATCCTGTTTTCTCCATTTTTATTTCCATCATCCCAATCGCCCGGGTCCTTCCATCCTCACTCTTTCCCTCTAGCCGTCTGATGAACCATCCTTCCTTCCCCCTTTCTGCCAATTCATCAAGCCCCTCCTTCCCTCCTTTCTTCTCCTGCCAAAATTTTCTTTCCTTTCCTCAAAGCCCACCTCCCCTTTCCTCTGGCATTCCTCGCAACCCTGGTTCTACCTTCCATCCCTCTACCTCTGTCTCTCCTGTCATCTTTCTTCTTTCCAGTTTTCTTGGCCTCTTTCCACCCTTCCCCTCAACCTCCTCCACCTTTTTCTCGTCGCCCCCTCTGACCCCTCCTCTTAAGTGCCTTAAACCACTAAGGTCCACAAAGCTCGGCGAGAGGAGCAGACGTGAGCCTTGAATGCCAATGAGACGTGACCGCACATGCAGGCGTAGACGTTAGGTATTTGAGAGAGAGAGAGAGAGAGAGAGAGAGAGAGAGAGAGAGAGAGAGAGAGAGAGAGTGTGTGTGTGTGTGTGTGTGTGTGTGTGTGTGTGTGTAGATTGGTGGGGAAGGAAGGAACTGAGAAAAGGAACAGATGAGGGAAAATGAAGATAAGAAATTCGTACACTGGTGGGAAAAGGAGGGACTGAGGAGAGAGGTGGATAAGGGAATGGGATGACAGAATTGTAGAGACAAGTGAGTGAAGGAGGGAAAAGTGAGTGGAATGCAGGAAAGAAGAACAGATTAGGAAACAAAATCAATACTAAATGTAAAAGAGGGGGGACCGAGATACAGGAAAGAAAAGTAATTGGAAGAAGGAATAATAAGCAGGGAACAAAAAGAGAAAAGGGATTAGAAAACTATAACGAACTGTGTCTAGGGAAAATGTATGCGAAGGATAAGGAGCATAGGGGAAGGGAGAACTTAATGCGAAAAAAGGATGAGCAGGAGAAGGAAAGAATATTGAAAAGGGAAAGAGGACTTGTAAAAAAATGTGTAGGAAGGCTAAGGGAGAAAAAGGGAATATTGAGAAGATAGGGAAGGGAGCAAACAGTGAAAAATAGGTAGGGAAAGGACACTGAGAAGCAAGAGAACTAACAGTGGTTAGAAAGAATATGCAGAGAGAGAGAGACAGACAGACAGTGACAGAGAGAGAGAGAGAGAGTCTGACTCGGCTCTAGGATGCACAAAAATATGTATGCAGTATGTTTTTTAAATGTACGACAAAGTAAAAGGGAAAGATCAAAGGTGAGCAAAGGTAGGAAGTGTTGTTCAGTTGTCCCCATACGGTAGAGGCAAAAACATTGGGATATCACTTTGTTTTAATTGGTACAGTATTCAGGTCACCTGTACTTGACTTGTCGTTGCCATCATCATTTCCTGCTGCATGTTTGAATATCTGCAAGCTGTGACAGATTTGAATTAACACTAGTGATGCAATATCTTCAAGGTCATATGACAAAGTTAACTTAAACAATTTTTATCCAATGCAAACTTAATATGGAGAAGGGGTCAGGCTATAACAAAGATAACAATAGTTTTCAGAACAGTCACGCAGAGGTCAAGGTCATATGGAAAGGACAAAGGTCAACACCAGTGTACCAGATCAACTTGAAGCTTTGATCTTCTTTAAACCGAGAATGGTGGAAAGACGCTGGGCTATTTATACCTTGATCATCAACTCAGTATGGCCAATTTTCCCAAAATTGCTTGTTTTCAGACCATAATATCTCGGAAGGTGTAGCAGTTAGGGAAACAAATTAAAAGCACTATTACTAATCAAGTCTTCTTCTAGCGAATAAAAGCATCCCCAGGTCTGTAGGTGGTCACGTCGAAGAGTAAGGATGCAAAGAAGATGATTAACTTTTGACATGTGAGGCAGGATGTATTCTTGTGTATGCGCATGGCCCCGACTTTGGCTTTGCTCTTAGCGTGATAACTTCTCCATTACTAGATAAACTAGACACAGTTGCATCCAAGGTATGCACTATGGCACTATCACTGAGCCCATTCCTAGTATGCTTGGAAAGAGGCTTGGCAGGGGTGGATGAGGCAAGGGGTCCATGTGAGGCATGAACGGAATTAGATGAGAGGTTTAAGAAAATCCCGTCCTACACCTGCAAAGTCACAGAGACAACTGAGGTATGCTTGCCTGAGGCGGTAGGAGTCTGTCCCAACCCTTTGGTGATGAGATAAAGTGGCAGCCACTTCAAACAGTGGTGTGAAAACACTTGCGGTTATATCCGACACCCAGTGTCACTGATCCACAAATTTTGCATCAGATATAACCGTTCCCCTGTGGGTAAGGGTTTAGGATTGGACAAGAATACAGTAATATCGTTTTGAGAGCAAGCTGTCGAAAGTCAAGATCACAGGACAAAGACAAATATTCGGCCATTAGATTAGTTAGCGGGCGTGGGCGTTGCACTCTGTGAGTGCTCAATTTTCTTTTGTCTCTAATTTTTCTCCCCCTTTTAAAGAAAACTACACAGTACCCTAATCCTGACAGAAACATAATAATGGATTCATTCCAAATATTATTTTCCGTGCCAATTATAGCTTGATTTAAATACTTCATTAAAGTACCAAGACTCCTTGGCCCATTTTCTTTTGCTAGTTCACTCAGCAGAAAAGATCTCTGTAGTTAGGGAACAGCATTCCCATCAGGGGTGGAAAAGGCAAAGTAAGTGAAGACCTCAGAGCATAACCAAAGTTCAGTGGGATGGAGGGATAACAGAAACACCTAAAAACCCAATCGGCATTATATTTGACATTTGTGGGTAAGTGATATAAAGTCCATGATAAGCACAATACCTGTAACATCAAGAGGACCTTGTTACATAATTTTCTCAAAAATTGTTTGTGAGGTATTTATTAGCAATTTTTAAAGATATGAAATTTTCACCAGTTTTTTAAAATATTCCTTAAACCTTCTGCCTTTAGGATTAGAGGCTTAACATAGTGAATTCAGGTGCTTTAAGAATGTAAAGATAAATAATAAAAAAGTAATTACAGTAGATGCAGTCTTTTCATTTTTAATGATCTGTCTCTGATGTCCACATTCAAACTTCTAGGACGGAGGACTTTACCTCGTTTAGGAGAAAAAGAATAATCTTGTATGATCCAGAGAACAAAAATATATAAATAAATAAATAAATAAATAAAAGTAAAAAATAAACGTACGTCATTGAACAGCGATTCAGTTTAGACTGCGTTACCCATAATTTCAAACCTGACTTTACTTTTCATTGGATGTCCCGGTCCTCCTCAACCATAAACATACATGCAGTATATTTGTTGCTATTCATGCTTGAGGATAGTCAATGTCGGCCCGAAACTGTTGCATCTTTCTCAGGGCCGGTTTTAGAAGGGGGCACGGGGGGGCAATGCCCCACCAAATTTTTCGATTGCCCCCTCAAATGCAAATTATCAGTATATGAAATGTGCTGCACACCACTGTGATCGTTCTCTTAGTAAATATACGAACAGTACGATAATTGTCGTACTTCATCGAGAAAAAGGCTCCTAGAAATCCGTTGGACAAATCATTATGACGTGATAAAGTATATAGCAGAAAATATGGATGCTATCCTCAACATTCTGCCTGAGGTTTCTGAGGATGAAGAAGCAACAATGAATGTATGTACAGAAGCATCAGGCCTTCAAGTACAGCTAAAGAAGCAGAATTTTTTTGCAACTGGTCAGTTTCTTCTTTGAGTCTTTGGTTTTCTAAAACCAGCCAGTTCCTTGCTGCAAGCTCAGTACGTTGATATGTGCAGTGCTAGGGAAGTTATTGATGCCAGCTTACAAAAGCTGAAAGGTCTGCGAGATGATTCTTGGTTTGATGATTTAGAGGCTTCTGTATGTAACCCTCCTTCAAAGAGGAAGGGAACCATGAGTAAGCAACAAGCCGAAAGCATTGTGCTCTCCACTGTTGGGTATAAGGATTCTGATAATCCCACCATCACTCCTTGTCAGTCTCTAAGGAGATCACTTCTTAACATCTTAGACAGAGCATATGTAAAACAGATTTTCTATGAAAAACCTGGATACTATTAAAGCTGTGTCCTGCTTATTGCCTGAATCAAGTTCATGTCTTGATTGCAACTCTCTAGGTCCTTTGCAAAGACTTGCCGATAATAACAAGAATCTGATTATATGAGTTTGACAAATGAAATACATGTTGCGAAACCTATGTTACTAAAGAAATTTACCAGCTGCAGTGATGCTTCCATATCTACCACATGTAGTAAAAAGTAGCATTTCCTAAACTGCATAAGGTGTATGTCACAGCCCTAGTTATTGGAGTGTCATCAGCATCACGTAAGAGCTCATTCTCCACGCTGTCAAGAGTGCTGACTCCTTTCCGACACGATATGCTACATGACAGAAAGAAAAATTTGGTGATCTTGTCCCATGAAAAAAAAAAAAAAAAAAAAAAAAAATCTGTAAGATGCTTTGCCAAAAAATGCAGACGGTTGGTGCTATAAGCTAAGCACCTTAAGTTCTATGGCAAAAGTTTCTGCTTTGATGTTTGCCTTATTTTATGGGAAAAACAGCATTGCCTGATATGCAGACGGTTAGTGCCGCAAAGGAATTGAATTTAAGTTCTGCGGCATCAACATCTGTCTTTATGTTATTTGCCTTATTTTATGGGAAACGAAATTTTGTGTTATTCCTTAAGCTTACTATATTAGTGCTTAATTTGTAAAAGTAATAAAAAAAAATGGTCTTTATGTTTTCCTTGCTTGTAATCTGCCTTGATGTTGTTTGCTAGTGCTTTATTATTTTATCAACATAAGTGTTATATTGCTGTAATGGAAGTGGTTTATTTTTGTTAAAACAATAAAACAAAATAAGGTCTTCGTTTTCATAGCATGTAAAATGTGAACACTATTTACTTGCTATGGTTGAGATTGTTAGTTCATGTTCATCTTCAAGTGAATCAGTCATAGAGAGGGAGAAATATCATTATCATAATTATTTCATCTGAGTTTTGCACGTTTGCCTTCTACAATGTACAAGATTTTGTACAGTATTTATCGAAATTATGTTTAGCAGTTTTCTCATAGCACTCAAAATGCCTTATTTGTTTTTGCATGTGTTAAATTAGTTTACTGATATACCATTAATCTGAGGCAGAAGAAGGGAGGTGTGAAGGAACAGGAAGAGATGGAGGGATGGAGGGATGGAGGAAGGGACAAAGGGAGAAGTGGAGGAGAAGAGAAATGGCCCCTCTAGCTACGCCTTTGTGCCGCATCAATATGTGTAGCTGCCCCTCCAAATCGAGGAGTCTAGAACTGGCACTGATCTTTCCAATTAGTATTTCCTTATGTTGGTATATTTCATTCATTTGACCCGTTCAGCGTGACTGCTATATTAACAACAACAACATCATCATCAACAACAACATTATACTGCAGCTTTCAAGTAATTTCATGCATTTTTAAATTCAGTAACACAACCCGTCCCACTATGTCAAAAATACAGAGAAATTACTTAAAATTTTTAGACATCCAACCCGACACAGGTAATGAAACTTGCAAATATGTGTACATGGCATGCATGATCTGAACAGTGTTTCATACTGCAAATCTCGACCTCCAGTTTTCAAATCTCCCAGTGTGTTTTTGCTACGGGTCTCTTCTGCAATTTTCCTCTCATTGTTGTTGGATATCAGTTGATTTAGTGTTTTGAAACTTTGAAGACGGTGACTTTTTTTCTTTTTAAGATTTTTATATATCTATCAATTAATCTGTATCTATCTATCTGTCTATCTATTTATCTATCCGTCTGTCTGTCTGTCTGTCTGTCTGTCTATCTATCTGTCTATTTCTATCTATATATATATATATATATATATATATATATATATATATATATATATATATATATATATGTGTGTGTGTGTGTGTGTGTGTACCGGACGTATTATAGTGGTCCTAGAAAGGATGAAATGCAAGCGAGACAGAAGTAAATGGTAATTTTTCTGTTTCCTTCCTGTAACCTTTTACCATTCCCGGCGAGTGTTGCTAAGTAACATTTATCTTCAGTCACTCCTGTATCACCCGTACATGAGAGAGAGAGAGAGAGAGAGAGAGAGAGAGAGAGAGAGAGAGAGAGAGGGGGCACTTATTCTTCTCACTCCGGTGATATGTATTATTTATATATTTTAAATATTTTCTTTAGTGGTAGGTGGGGGCGCTCACCATCCACTCACTCGATGTAGTGCTGCTTTGGGTGTCTGCCCTTTCCTCTCTTCCATCCTTCCTCTTCTGTCTTTCTTTCCTTCATTCTTTCCTCTTCCTTCTGCCTATGGGTAACTCTACACTGGGTGACAAGCCAAATGGTTTCCTGTACAACAGGATACCATTTACTATGTTGGGTGGTAACCATATAACAAAATTTTGGCGCCTGTTGGTTTAGTGGGTAATTAAGGTGCTCCAATCGGACTGAGTCTGTGTAGGATTATATCCAAAGGGGTGGTTGGGGTTTATTGTTCATGTAATGCTACTCAGGTATGAGTGAGGCTGGTCACTCTCATCTTAAATGTCAGGACCAACTTGCCTAGCCCCGGATTCCTACGCTCCTCATGGGGCGACATAGGATTGAATGATGGATGCATGGATGAATATTTTCTTTCTTCTGTTGATTTTCTTCAGCCAAGGTGATACGTCTGTTAATGAAGGGGTAAATAAAGACGATATATATCCTTCATTGCGGAAACTATCTCATGAACTGAGTAACCTTTTCCAGTGGCAAGAAGGCTGAAATGTTAAAGACATCCTAACGCATCACTCTTTCATTGCTGTGATGTAATAATTTGTTTATTGTTGCTGCCTCCAGATAACTTTTTTCAGCTAAAAAGGGTCGTTTTCTGACAGGAGAGATTGAATAATTAAGCAGTGCGAGAGACCTTCCTAGATGTGGGTAATTCGTTTAGAGACTGGAAGAATATAATAAGATTACTTTGACGTATTAAAGGAGTTAACGCCTCAATCCGAAGTCGTATTTATGTTATTCCTGTTGTCACCAGACGTTTTTATTTATTTAAGAATAAACTTTTCAAAACTCTTTATCAGAAATCTTTCTCCTAATACATTTTCCCCTGAAAACATTCGATCAGTGGCAGCAAAAGTAATTGCAACAGTGCGTCATCGCACTGAAGGGTTTAATCGAATACTCGATAAAATTATTCTTCTCTGTATAGAAGGTTCAACCAAAAATGTGCGTTAAATCTGACTTCTCCTCCGAAAAAAAAATTCTCTCGAACTGAAAAAAAATGGTGAGGTTACATTTTGTTTTGTTACCATCAAACGATCTGATTCATCTGTGTTGAGATTATTTTCGAGCTGGAGGAGCTAGATGCAGCCTTCATTATCCGTTTCACAACTAGAGCTCTGACCATTGTTGAATATTATCGTTTGGTAATGGGAAGAATGAAGCAGAAATAACGTCACCAGACTTAAGGCGTTAAGTCTGAGTCTGTAAAATGCCCTGCCTCTGTACAGAAGTCTCAGGGAAAAAAAAAAAAAACTACGTACAGTGGCACGTGAGGGCACGGCCGTTCCGCGTCCATGATTTGGGACTGCCGTACGGTGAGCAAGAATATTATTGTATGGAATCTTCATGCAAGTGTGGAGTCGACCTAGCATTATATCAAAGCAGAAACTATCAGAATTTCGCGCAACATAAAGTGAGATCTGAGCGCGAGTATAATGTGGGTGGCGGCGAGCTTGAAGTACGACATCCAGCGTAGAGTAACTGAGGTACGGTTGTCGGGTGTGTGGAGAGCTGGGGATGTGATTAAGAACGGTAGGTTAGATTAGGTTAGCTTAGTCTGATCAGCTAGTCAGGTCAGGTGCGGGTAAGGGGATGGGTCTGTTATGATGTGGCAGGGGTTAACCAGTTCTGCTGTCGGGCCCTGCTGTGGATGTCACTGATTGCATTGCGCAGTTGACCCTTGTGCGGTGTGATGCGGTGAGGATCTGTCCGTTCTCCCTTTGGGGCTAAGATGCGAATGAATGTGTTTGAATGGATGAGTAAATGGAGAGTAAGTCGTCCTGTCTCGGCTACCTCCCTTTCCTTGGGGGAAGCAGCCTAGGTATATAGATAGATAGATAGATAGTTTAGGCTGGATAAGGAACGAGTTGAGACCAGATGCGTGATTAACGTATTATTTCCTTTTTTTTTTTTTTAGTTTACGCGAGACTTCCGAAAGTGAAGAGGATAATAAAGACAATATAAACATTCCTGTAAGAATATCCTAATCTTAGTTAATCATATGGAGAAAGCAAGAATATACAAAAATATATGCTCTGATTGAAAGAACTGAGGAAGCCAGGGCAGAATCGAATGTTGTGACAGACAAAAAGAATAGATTAAATTATTTACGTTACAGTATAACAAGTAGAATACATTAAATTAAATATTATTTACTTATACGAAAAGTTAGAATTGGTTAGCCCGGAGTGTGGCAACCCAAGAGCCTGATTAAGAAGGAGAAGGTTGAGTCGTTTGCTGTGATGGAATGAAGAAACAGTTCGGAACAGTTGTATTCTAAGTTTCAGGTGGTAGGTAAGTGGGGACTTCCACCATCCACACACTCGATGTAGCGTTATATGCTGTTGACCACGCTTAGTGACAAGCCAAATGCTCTCCGGGAGATCATTTTCACGGGTGGTATCTTATAATATAGAACTGTGGTAGACAAGAAAGAATATAGCCTCGTAAACCGTGTTTACTGAGCTGTTTAAGAGGTGGTGGTGGTGCGGTAAGAGTTCCCTCACCAACTATCTTTCCCTAGTATACATTCAAGAAGCTTCGGATCTGGGTCTTATGGTTACACAGGGCCTAACATTTTCGGACAAAGTTTTAAGAGTTCCTTGAATTCTTACCATGTTAAGGCAAATTAAGATAAAGTATACATCATTCCTGCGACATTATGTTGATTTGGCAGAAGAACTGAAAAATTCACACGTTGTATGGCTTCGTTTTTAAATTAATACGGGTAACGGTACATTTATTTTATTTGAGCAATCTTATCGTTAGAAACGGTTACTGTAACTCTTATAATAAAAATTATTTAAAATACATCGTTACTAATGCGTGCACCCGGACAACCAATCAGCTGCCAGCCTTCAAAAGGTTTAGGTCTTCTCAGATGAGGTCGAGTATGCTATAGTCTTGAATGTCTCCATAGACTGAGACCCCTGCATTTCACGATCGGGCATTTAGGAGTGGCTGAAAAATGAAGAAGCGTCATGCAGTCTATCATTAATATTTTTTTTTTTTTAACAGTGGAAAACTTCTGACAGAGGTGTTGATGTATGATATACGAAGAACAAGGCGTAATTGCTACTCATTTCTTTTAATATAAATACAGCGAGTGAAAACTTAGTGTTACGAAGAAATGCAACCTGAGCTAATTTCAAACTAGGCCAGAAATATGTACGATATATCCATTTTTTGAAGGCCCCAACATGCTTGCTTGTGTCGGCCAGGATCACCTAATATCGGCTGTCCGGGCTGCTCGATCTCTGGCAGCTTCCATATTCAGTCCCTTATCCTTAAGGTCACCATCAATGACCTCGTCCAAGGTCTTTTTTGGTCTGCCTCTCGCAACCCTACCCCTAACGTTAACACTTTTCACCTTCTGCAACAAGTTATCATGCCCCTTCCTCTCCACATGCCCAGACCATCACAATCTACCTCTTCTCATGGCAACACCAATACACTCCAGTCCCATCCTACCTCTCACCTCCTCCATCGTAAACCTCGTTCCCCCAGACCTCGCACTTAGGGACGCACTGGGCATCAACCTCATCTTTGTAATTTATGTACCTTCGAGCCTGTGAATGATCTCTTTCTTTATAGCCCAGGTCTCACTGCCATACAGCATTACCCTCCTAACGCAAGCCACATACAAAAATTCCTTAGCACGGAGGGAGAGCCCTCTCAGTGTAAGGAGAGGCAACAGCTCCCTGAAATTCTTCCAACCACTCCTTTCTCTAGCCACAGAGCTAGCTCCAGCCCCACCGAGCACCAGTCGAGCAGGGCAGTACTCCCGAGGTGGATGGAAAGCTGATGACAGGGAGTGCTGGAGCTCCCGTTTCATCAGCCCTCAGGACTAGTTCCTGACCATCCCCCTTTGCTGAACTTTTTCAGTGTCTCAGTTACACAGAGAGTAGGCCAGCATGCTCTCCAGTACAAATTTCTCTATCTATCTTCACCAAACTACATGCACAGTACACACTACACTTCCTATTCAAAATTTACCAAAATGGCGTCAATTCACCTAGCCTCGGAGTCCCCAGGGGGGGGGACCATAAATGCCCCCGCCATCTGCCCCTCTCCCGGTGACGACTCGAGGTGCCTGGAACCACTGTCTGACTCTCTTCTTCTTCATTTCTGCAACATTCGCGGCCTTTCATCTAACTTTCGCTCTGTTGAGCACCACCTCTCCTCCTCTAAACCTCACCTTCTTTTTCTAACGGAGACTCAGCTGTCTGAGGCAACTGACAGCAAACCCTTTTCTGTATCCTCCTACTTTCTCTATACTCATTTCAAAGCCAAAGGTGGCTGTTGTGTATACATACGCAACGACTTATCTTGCTCTCGTGTTCCTGAACTTGATTCTTCTGAATTCTCCACTCTCTGGCTTCGGCTTTCCTGTCATTCTCTGATTAAATATATCTGTGCTGTTTACTTATCCCCTAATTCTACTGACTATCAAAAATTCTTCGACTATCTTACTTCTACGATGGAACACATTCTGTCCATTTCTCCTTTCTCTGATATCTCCATTCTTGGAGATTTCAATGTTCACCACCACCTTTGGCTCTCCTCTCCTTTCACGGATCCACCTGGTGAACAAGCCTACATCTTTTCTATCCTTAATGACCTAGAGCAGCTTGTACAGCACCCTACCCGTATCCCTGACCGCCTTGGAGAGAGCTCCAACATACTTGACCTCTTCCTCACAACTAATCCTTCTGCTTACTCTGTTAATCTTTTCTCTCCGTTGGGCTCCTCCGATCACAACCTTATTACCTTAACCTGTCCTATCGCTCCAGTACGGCCTGCGGACCCTCCAGGGAAACGTCGTCTCTGGCATTTTGGAGCTGCGGACTGGGAGGCCCTCAGGCAGTACTTCTTTGATTTTCCCTGGAATGATTATTGCTTCCATGGCCGTGAGCCATCTGAGTGTGCCTTGCGCATTACGGAGGTTATTCTCTCGGGCATGGAAGCATACATTCCTTTCTCATATCCTTTGACTAACGCAAGAAAGCCTTGGTTTAATCACGCTTGTTCTAATGCTGTCCGCAACAAGGAGAAGGCCTACAAAAGGTACCGGAGCCAACCCACCCCTGAATCACATAATCTTTACGTTTCTGCCCGGAATCGTGCTAAGTCTGTTCTTCGCTCTACTAAAAATAATTTCATCCATACTAAATGCTCTCAACTCTCCAACTCAATTCTTCCCGCTCCTTCTGGCACCTTGCCAAAAATCTTTCTAACAACTTTACCTCATCATCCTTCCCTCCTCTTTTCTACTCTGATGGTTCTGTAGCTATTTCTTCTACTGATAAAGCAGATCTCTTCGCACAGACTTTCTCCTCCAATTCCACCTTAGACGATTCCGGTGCTGTTCCTCCATCACTTCCCCCCTCTGACTTTCTCATGGCTGACATTAAAATTTCTTCAGTTGATGTATTTTCTGCCATTACTGGCCTCAGTACTAACAAGGCATATGGGCCTGATGGGGTCCCTCCTGTTGTTCTCAAAAACTGTGCTTCTGTGATTACACCCTGCCTAGGCAAACTATTTCGCCTTTGTCTGTCAACTTGTACCTTTCCTTCTTGCTGGAAGTTTGCTCTCATTCAGCCAGTCCCAAAGAAGGGTGACCACTCCCAACCCTCCAACTATCGTCCAATTGCTTTAATGTCCTGTATTTCAAAAGTTTTCGAGTCAATTCTTAATAAAAAAATTTTAAGGCATGTTTCCTATCACAACCTTCTTTCCGATCGTCAGTATGGGTTCCGTCAGGGACGCTCCACTTGCGATCTTCTCACCTACCTTTTAGACTCCTGGTCATCCTCCTTTCGGGACTTTGGCGAAAGCTTTGCCATTGCACTTGACATCTCAAAGGCTTTCGATCGAGTCTGGCATAAATCTTTAATTTCCAAACTGCCGTCCAACGGTTTCTATCCTTCTATCTGTACCTTCATCGCTAGCTTCCTTTCTGGTCGTTCTATAGCTGCTGTCGTAGACGGCCATCGTTCTTCTCCTAGATCTATCAACAGTGGTGTTCCTCAGGGCTCTGTCCTATCACCAACTCTCTTCCTTTTATTCATCAATGATCTTCTAAGCTGTACATCTAACCCTATCCACTCATACGCTGATGACTCCACCCTTCACCTTTCCATTCGGTTCCCGCAACGCCCATCTCAACAGTTACTTCAAGAAACGAGGGATGAGGCTATGGCACACCTAGTGTCTGACTTGGCTCATATCTCTGACTGGGGTAAAAATAATATGGTTGTCTTTAATGCTTCTAAGACTCAGTTCTTACACCTATCAACCCGACAAAATCTTCCACAGGTATACCCACTAATGTTTAATAATATTCAGATTAATCCTGCATCATCCTTGAACATGCTTGGGGTTTCATTTACTCGGGACTTATCTTGGAAAGATCATATTACATCTCTTGTAAAATCTGCTTCCAAGAGATTGGGTGTGCTAAGCCGACTCCGCTCTTTCTTTACCCCTGCACAATTGTTGACTCTATACAGGGGTTTTATCCGCCCCTGTGTGGAGTACAACTCTCATGTGTGGGGAGGCTCCCCACATACAGCTCTTCTCAATAGGGTGGAGTCAAAGGCTTTTCGTCTCATTAACTCTCCTCCTCTTACTGACTCCCTTCAACCTCTGTCTCTTCGCCGCACTGTTGCATCTTTATCTCTTTTCTATCGCTACTTTAATGGTCACTGCTCCTCTGAACTGTCTGCTTGCATTCCTCCACCTCTACGACGGGCGCGTAGCACCCGTCTGGCAGCAAACTCTCATCCCTTTTCTGTCCAACTCTCTAATGCAAGAGTTAACCGTTACTCCCAGTCTTTCATTCATGCAACAGGTCAGCTCTGGAACTGTCTCCCTCTGTCTGTATTTCCTGCTGCCTATGATCTCCAGTCTTTCAAACGCAGTGTGTCCAGGCATCTCAAAATGATCGGATCTTGAATTTGGCTCTCAATTGTATTTTGTTTTTCTCTTGGAGGGAACTGTTACTGCGGGCTCATGGCCTTTGGTTCCTTCTTCCTCGCATAAAAAAAAAAAAAAAAAAAAATATCTCCCAAATGACGAATCTCTTCCACGCACTCAAGAGACTCGTCAACAAGATCAATCCTTTCACGCCTGACAATCTCCACATGCTCTCCCCGACACACAGCTTGCATGAAATCATCATCTCGCAATCTACCTCTGATACCACTACATCTCTTAAGCACCCCAAAATCGCAAAGACTGCACAAGATGGAATTACTTGCCACGCCCTTGTGGCAAATGGCACATGGCCATTCTTCCTCTTCTTTGACAGCACTACCACCAGCTCTTGATACCATCACCTTTGTATTATCAGCATTTACTCTTAAACCCTTATGCCCCATACCATCTCTCCACTTCCTAAGTCTTTCCTTCGCCTCCCTTTCATTCTCTGCAATCAACACCAAATCATTGGCATACATTATCTCCCACTGGAGTCCATTTCTGAAGTCACATGTGAGGGCTTCAGGCACCATGAAAAATAACAAAGGGCTCAAGACTGACCCCTGATGCACACCAGCATTCATGGAAAACTAATCACTCAGATCTCCTTTCGCCCTTACTTGGATGCGAGCACCCACATACATAGTCATAACCACCCTAACCAGCCTCTCCTCGATCCCAAGCTTTCTCATTGCCCACCTCACCACCTCACTAGAGACTCCGTCAAATGCCTCCCCCAAATCAACAAAGTATAGATCCCCCTTCTTTTTTCTCATATATTTTTCCTGAAGTTGTCGAACGGTGAATATGGCGTCGGTGGTCCCTTTGCATGCATAAACCCAAACTGTATCGCTTTCCCTAATCATGCCTTCTAGAACTCTCTCCATTACCTTTATTACCTAGTCCAAAAGCTTTTTGCCTTTATGATTTCTTCTTTCCAGGGCATCACCCTTCTCTTGTACACATTACATTTACACCCTTCAGCCAATCATCTGGGACTCATATAAAATCGAAATTATCAAGTCAGTGACTAACCCCATTCCTATATCTCCTGAGGCTTTCAACACTTCAGCAGTCAACCCAGACACACCTGCTTCCTTCCCCACCTGCATCCTGTCTATTGCCCTGCGCACAGTAGCAGCGTCAATCAAAGGCCAAGGGCCAAACACTGAATTTGCTTTCTCCAAACCTTCCCTGTCCCAGTCAAACTCCTCATTCAACAACCTGTCATTATGCTTTCTCCAGGCGTCTTTAATATCCCCATTACTCACCTCTACCTTTCCTTCATCATTCTTCACACCGGTATCCCTGTTTTCCCTTTTCATCTGATTTGCCACCTTAAATATCATATTCTTCCTTTCCACGCTATTTAGATTATGAAGTAAAAGTCTCTGAGACTCAGACTTTGCCAAGTAAACCTCTATTCTAGCCCTACGTTTGGCAGCCAATTCTTTCTCTTTGTTACCACTTATGGAAAGTTAGATGAATTCAGGACTTAGTCAAACCCCAGAATTTCTTGTCCTTCTCTGGAAGCACTCCAGAATTTACCGCCTCAAATTATAGTTTCAGACTTTTCCATTATCAATTAAGGCCCAGTAATTGCTCGCAGTTACACTGACCTAACTAGTGCTATGGAGTATGGTAAGCTTTGTGCTATCACCAGTATAGCTGCATTATATTCCTCTATGGCTGTGCACATATGCATTCTTCCATGCCACTTTCTTGTCAGAGTTAATTAATTATCAATCAGATTAATATTCACGGTGGCTCGTATATATCCGACCAAACTCTGGCACAGCTGTCGCCAGGTAGGACAGACGGCGATCACACTCTGTGCTGCCAGACTGGGAGGCGAAGGGGGGGGGGGGAAGAGGATGAGGGAGTGTACCAAAAGAGGGCGAAGAGGATAGGAAAAAACAGAGGGAGGATTGGAGGGAGTGTTGGAGTGGGAGGGCATGAGGAGCATGGGGGAAATCTTTGAGGGGAAGATGGCTGAATATATAAAGGAAGAAGTAAGGCGAATGATGATGAATGGGGGATAGTAGGATATGAGGTAGGTGGGGGGAGTTTATTAATAGGAGGGATGGCAGAAAGTAGGGAGGTAGGGAGGGGGAGGAAGGAAATGGTGAGTAGGGGATGTAGGGAATATGGTCCTGAAGAGGATGGGAGTATATTAAGAGGGGTGGGATAGGAGAAAATACAAAGAAGTGTGCTGGAGCAGAGGTTAGCTGTAGAATAGGCGGGAGTATGGAGGAGAGATGATTCTAGCCAAGGTCCCACAGATTACCATAATACAAGCTAGTCGTTCCGCAGTTATTGCAGCCTTGGGTTTTATTTATCACTAGCCACTACCCCGCCCTATCCCTCCTCCCTCTCCTACCCCGTTCCTCCCCATGTCCCTCCTCTACTTCTCTCTCTCCCACTGCCCTTCTCCTTCCTGTAGTTTTTACCCTCGTTTTCCCCTCTCCCCCTGTACTTTTTGTTTTCTCTGCCTGTTGTCTCCCTGTCTTTCTGCCTCTTCTAGGTATTTCCTTGTTTCCGTATCTGTTTTTCTCATTTTCCTGTTTTTTTTCTTTCTTTTTTATTTATGTCACGCCAGTACTCCCATCATTCTTATTCGTCCCTTCCTCCTGTCTCTCTTATTATCGCTCACTTCAATTCCTCCTCCTCCTCCTCCTCCTGTACACTTTCCTTCCACCTCTTTGCTGTTCTCCCTCCTCTTCCTTCTCTTTCCTCCTTCCCTCCCCTCTCCCCTCCCCTCGTCCCAGCCTCACATCCGGGCACGCGAGGGGAGTGAGGGCAAAATACGGCCCTAAGATGTGCATTCTGAGGCGGCAAGGGATCAGTGACGGCCTTTTGTTAGTGTGACCTTGACCTACATTGGGCTGAGGGGGGGAGGGGGACTGCAGTTATTATTTTTGACGATGATGACGATGATGATGATGACTATAATTATTTTTTTTTTTGAGAAGCTTGTGCTTTCTTTTTTTTTTTATGAATGTTTTCGATAAAGCATAGTTTAGATGTTGCTTTGGATACTCTAGTAAGTGATTATCTTTAATTTAGTTATTCTCTGGGATTCGAACGTTACTTCATCTACGTCTTTCACTATAGAAACTTTAACAAATACAATACACAAAGTAAAGTATATACCGTGTCGTAACAAGGTCAGGAACGGAAGTTGTCTTTCTGGCTCTGGCGGACACTCATCTGGAGCTCTGTTGCAAACGGCTGGTGTACGGCAGCTGCAGCAAACACTGATGATGACAGTGTCACTGTCGTGGGTGTGAGTCCCTCGTCAGTGACTGCAGTGGCGACAGGCGGAACATCCATCATGTAAATGAGAAAGGGACTGTTCCTCAGTTGCCTCAAGAGCAGTAGTTTATCACCCAGTAGGTGTGGGTTTCTTTCCTTTCGGCTGGTCGTCGGCAGCCAGATCATTGACAGCCACAACCTTTAATTGTTAATCCTTGACATTCTGGCTTCGGCTATCCTCTCAGTGTCTAATTAAATATATCTGACCTCCTTACTTATCCCGTAGCTCAACTAGATTCTCATTTTTCCCGATTATCTTCCTACTTAAGTGGGGTATATCTACATTATGAAATATGTTGTACCTCAGTAAGTTTCCTTGTTTGGAAACTAGCTGAATCATCTTCGTACTTATGAAAAAGACCATTGGGTGACGCTGTAGGTATGTGGGTGGATGGGTAGGGTGGTGGAAAGTGGGGAAAATAGATCCGTGGTGAATAGGTCCAGGGAGTGGATAGACCCATGGTAGGGTTAGGTCCATTTGGGAAAAAGTGTCTTTGGGTAATGTGTCTCTGGTGAAGTGGGGAAATAGGTCTATTACAGAAAATAGCTCTTTAATGGGTATTCGATATTTCCACACACAAGGAAAATAAGCCCATTAAGAAAAATAGTTCCATTGGGAAACTAGGTCCAGAGCGGAATGCAGGTACTTGCTGAACTGATGTTGAATATCTTTCCAATATACGTCACAATATCCTCCAAAATTTGTGTCATAACGTTGGGATAAAACTTACCTGGGTTTGGAATTTTAAAAAATTAATCGAAAATAATCTGCTCTAATACTTTTTTCCCAAAGAGAATTAACGTTCCTAATCATGATAATATATTGTTTCTGTTTCAATTGTATAATCGCCTACCTGTTGTCCTAACACGTCTTCCTCTGTGACTATTAAATTTCCTAGTCATATTCATGAACGGATTCCGCCTAAGTCATGCAGTCATCAACCTGAACAATAAATATAAATTTTGAGAGGGAATTTAGAGTAGAAGCAAATTCATTCCCAGCTGCCCAGTCGCCAGTATAATTCTCTAGAGGTCCAACATCACTCATATATAATTAGCCATTTCCATAACCCCTTTTGGCCTGTTTAATTCGTCCCTTCTCTCACTGGGCTATTGCGAAATGAATTAACCTTTTTAAATTTTTTTAGCCTCTTTCCTTAACTGTCTCTATTATAATCCATTTCATCTAACAAGGGCTGTTCTGGATATATTTTCATCTTTTATGGGGCAGGAGGGCCTTCATGGCATCAAAATACCTAGCATTGTCATTAACTGGTGTTTGAAGTTATTTTATCGGTCCTGTAAATCATAACTTATTAGTCTACCACTGGTCTTAAAGCATTACTAAAGCCGCTAAAATCTATATTATGAATACGTCTTCAGTATTTTCTTGCGGCTACTCTTTCTTCTCTTCCTTCCCCTTTCCTTTTGTGTTCCATCTTCCCTTGTTTTCTCCCCTCTCCACCTTCTTCCTCCATCCCCTTTCTTCTTAATCTTCCCTCTACCTTTTTCATTTACCTCTTCCCATTTCCCTCTCTTGTCCTCCTTACCATCTTTTCTCCTCCTTCCCCTCTCTTTTCTCCTTTCTTCTTTCTCCTCTTCGCTTCACATCTTCTCCTTTTCTCACGTTTCCTCCTTCCACCCTCATTTCTCTTTAGTCGCCTTTCTATTCCTTTCCCCTCCTCCCACCCTGCCTCTCTCTTTTTCTCATTCATTAATCTTCCCCTTCCTCCTCTTTCTTCTCCTTCTTCCTCTCTCTCTCTCTCTCCTCTTTTCCATTTTCTCTCCCTTATTCTCCTGTGTCATCCTTCCTCCTTTACTCTTCCTTCCATTTTCGTCCCCTAGTCTGCTTTCATGTTCTTCCCCTTCCCTCCTTTCTTTCCTCGTCCCCTCCCCATTCCCTCTCCTCACCCCTACCACTTCTCTCTAGGTCTCCCCCTACCCCTCTCGTTACCAGGACAATGGGAAGAAGCTGATGGACAGACTCTCCTGATTACCCCATCGCGACCCACAGAATGAACAAATTACATAAAGGTGAATACTGAGAGAGAGAGAGAGAGAGAGAGAGAGAGAGAGAGCGACTTCGTGATGTGTGTGTGTGTGTGTGTGTGTGTGTGTGTGTGTGTGTGTGTGTGTGTGTGTGTGTGTGTGTTTTGAGAGGGAGGCAAACATTGGCGATGGCATGGTGAAAGGACAGGGGGAACTAGTCGTGTGGCTGCGGCCGTTTGATGGGCCTGCCATCATGCACCCCCATCCTGCACAATTTTTGTCCAGGATTTGGGTTTAAAGTAAGGCAGTTCTGCTTTTGGCTAGTTCTGACCAGAGCTGTACATACAGCTCTATTATCTGAAATTTCCCTCTTTCTAAGTTATTTATGTATTCCAAATATGTTCATTTTGAATACTGTCTTTGTTCTCGGGACTGTTATACACACACACACACACAAAAAAAAAAAAAAAAATTGATTTCATTTGTGGCCTAATCAAACCTTGCCCTGGAATCTACATGACGTTTTATGACGACTTTTTATTTTTACCCTCCACCTGACAAAGTCAGAGGGGGGTGTTGTTATCACTGCGGCCAATAGATGTCTGTCCGTAGAGTTGGGCGGCAGGGCGGCTGACTGGGCTTGGAGATTTAATTTCCGGGCCAGAACTCATATAAACTATTCCCTATACAGTCGTGAAATTTCACACAGTTATGTGTCTTACGGTGAACCTGTGGCTTTTGGTAGGTAAAATGCTGTGTCTTAAGTAATTTTTTTGAAAACAAAAAATATTTCCAGAGATTTCAATGCGACATGCACAAGGAATCTGAAAGGCCCAGGTTATGTGTCCTCAAGGCGTTCTCCTTACGCTCATCTTTAAAAGAAAAGACTGGGGGGGGGGGTTGAGGGCCGTTAGGAGCTTGTTTAGGTGTGCAGGGAGGTAGGGGATATGTGCTTGGTCAGATGGAGGGTTGCAACAGGGTAGCGTTGCCTACGCTATGTTTATTTGTACTGTTGCAAGACATTTGTTTTACTCATCGTGGACACCCATGACATAAATGGATTAATTGTATTACTGAAAAACTGGATGAGAAAGAGGTTTTCAATAGTCTCTCATCACTTTTACTATATATACTTCGTACTATTTTACCTTGTGTGTGTGTGTGTGTGTGTGTGTGTGTGTGTGTGTGTGTGTGTGTGTCCCGTACTCCAGAAAATTTAATGAATGTGGATTGTTGTAACTGTTCTGCAGTACGGCTGGTGCATACGGAGTTGGCAGAACCAATATAAGTTACCGAAATTAATAAAACTACAAATGAAAGACTGCTTAAACTGTATTTCGTTAATTTCTATGTCAGTTTTATTTGTAGCTCTCCAAACGTCGAACAAGTTATCAAGTCTATTATAAATTCGGCTCAGCATTTCTTAACCTCTAGTTTCTATGCTTCAGTTATTCGTAGTTTTTGGAGATTCACCCCAACCGCATATCCTGTAAGACCATGCATGACGCTCTTTGGTAAGACTGAAGGTATTTTCTAAAATTAAGTTTTATTCATTCCACTAACCTGTGTGGACAGGACAATACCGGATATTCTCTAAAATGAAGTTTTACAAATTCCACTAGCATGTGTGGATATGGCAAGACATCCCCATAGCATGCCACTCACTGATTCTTCACTCGCCAGTTCTGAGGCATTAACCAATAACCCATTCAGTCCGAAGACGTATTTTCAATTATAGTCTTACAACTGGCAAACATTTCTTTTCGCTCGGGAGTTACTTTTCAAACTGGAGGGGGCTTTCATTAACCCGGTTTGTTGCTCGATTTTTTTCCTAGTTCAATGAAATAGTGTGGAGGTAGCAACAGTAACCTTAAAAAACGTCAGCGGATTGAAACGCTAAACCCATGCTTGACCATTGACTTGCTTAAGGGAGTGCACAGAAATACACGCTTTGAAAACCTACAAACAATTAAGCTACTTGTTTTACAAGTCTGTCTATCTATCTATCTATTGCCAGACTCCATAATCCCGCAAGGGGTGGCCATTTGACTTTGAGTTATTTGTTTTACGGGGAGGGGCACTAACCCTCCACCAACCCACTTGCTGACAAGTAGGGATCACGTATGGTTTGGTTATATGGTTACAACCCAGCGTTGTAAATGGTTTCTTGGCTTACAGGAAACCATTTGGCTTGTCACTGAACGTAAAGCCACCTGTAAAGGAAAGAAAAACAATAAGGAGTGACAGGAAAGATGGGAGAAATGGGAAGAGAGGAGGACAGACACAGAAAAAGAATGATAAAGGCTAAGGAAGAAGTAGGCAGCACTTCATCAAGTGAGTGGATGATGGTCGCCATTTTACAAGTCATTTTGCAATATTTTTGTTCGTTTTATAACACGATGAAGAGGTCAACTACAGTAGCTTCCCTACATAATTATAGCTGTATAATTTTATTCAAATATCTTTATCAACTGATTTGCTACACCATGAAACATTCTCATTCACATTTGAACACCCTCTATATCCCATAGAGTAGTGATAAACATGGTTAATGTGACATATTCATAACCTTCCCATGACCTGTGCCTTACACAAGGAACTGTGGGTCATTTAGTTAGCATCACCTCTAAAGACGAAGAGGGAGATATGTTATTGACTTCTTAATCATATACTCTGTCCGTATCGTTGTCAATTTTTTCATCATATTCCTTAAGAAGCCTCAGAATTTGATGGGTAATACTGCTTTGAATAAAGACTAAAATCTACCACACACACAAAAGCACACGTAAGTATGCATGTGGGATGAACAGTAACCTATATTCTGCATATGAGGAGAGAATAGCACTTGTCAGACTACAAGGAGAGAGAGAGAGAGAGAGAGAGAGAGAGAGAGAGAGAGAGAGAGAGAGAGAGAGAGGAGAGAGAGAGATGAAATAAAAGAAAATGGAATAGAAAAATGAAGACGTGATTATTAAAAGAGAAAAGACAAAAATAAATACTCATGAACAAATGACGTTACATACTCGTAACTCATTCGTAGTACATTTATATGGAAATTATTGAGCTGGAAGTAATGTCTTGGTGGCAAGAAAAGGGCTGGTTTAATCCAGCTCACGAATGAAGAAATGTGAATGAAAAGAAAGATGCTGGGGAATGAAAACTGAACAGATAACAGAGTCCATTGTGGTTGAGGGATCGGAAGGAAAAAAATAAAGGAATGGGAGGGGAGTATATTTATTATTTCTCGTCTTTTTCTTTTTTTTAACTAACCCAGCGAACAAAGGCTATATAACTGGGGAATGGAAACTCACTCCTCCAGAAAATGGAGAGGAGGGAAGTAAAGAGTGAGAGAGGAGGGAGGGAGGGAGGAAAGAGTGTGAGGAGGAAGGAAGGAATGAAGAAGAGTGGATAAAAAGGAGGGAAAAAAGTAAAAGAGTGTGAGGACGAATGATGGGGTGAAGAAGAGGAGAAAGCTGAATATGAATCAGAGAAAGAGGAAGTGGGAACTGGGGTGAGAAGGCAAAATAAGAGGGTTAATGGTGACAGAGGAAAACATGGTGACAGCAATACATGAGGAGTTAAGAGAAAGGTGGAGGTAGAGAAGTGAGGGAAGAAAGAAATGGAGGACGGTAAAATATAAAGAGGAACGAGATGGAGGGGGGAAGGAAAATGTGGAGGGAAGGCGGAACACAATTATTGAAAGAAAAAAAAAAAGGTGTGAGAAGGTGGCAGAAGGGAGGAAAAGGATCAGGTAATATTCGGGAGAAGGAAGAAGAAGAGAGGGAATAACTAAAGGGCAGGGAAGAGTAAGTAACAGGGGATAAATATATGAAAAAAGAGACCATAAGAAAGAAAAGCTGGGAAACAGACTAAGAAAAAGATAATTAAGTAATCCTTAGGTGCTGGAGTGTGGTCAAGGGAAGAGAAGAAAAGTGGGGATATTTGTACTGTTTTTTCTTTCTTTTTATTTAGTCAAGTCATGAAACAAAGGTTATTTTATGGAGGCGTAGGGAAAACCATTATTCCGGAGAAGGGAAGGAAGGGAAACGTAGAGGGGGGGGGAGATGAAGGAAGGGAAAATGAGAACATTTGAAAGGGAAAGAGGAATACTTGAGTAGTAAAGACAGAAAGAGAGACAGAAAGAGGATTAGGTAGAGATACAGGAAGAAGGCGAACGGAAGAGAGAACGAGGAGGAGGTGGAAGTCGGATGGAGAGAGACAGAGAGAGAGGGAAAAGCAGGAGAGAGAAAAAAACCGGAGCCGGGAAGCAGGAGAGAAACAGAAAAGAAGAGAGACCCGAAGAAAAAGAATGCAGGGAAGAGAGTACAGACAAAGAATGACTGCCTGTGTGGTCAGCGTAAGAGAAAAATGTGGAGGATATCTTCATTTTTTTCTTCAACCTAGAGAACAGATTACCTTTGTGATGGAGATGTAGTCAAAGGCACACCTCGGAAAAAGGGAATGGAAAATGGGAGAAGAATGAAGATGGCTAGAAAAGAATTGAAGAGTGAGTACAGAAGGGGAGGCTTGAGAGAGAGAGAGAGAGAGAGAGAGAGAGAGAGAGAGAGAGAGAGAGAGAGAGAGCTACTACTACTATCACATCTATCACCACCACTATCATCACATCTACACCACCACCATCATCACGTCTACCACCACCACTACCTTCATCTTCATCACAACACCACCACGGCTATCACCACCACAGCTACCATCACCACTGTTACCACTACCACTTCCACCATCATCACAGCTACCGCCACCACCAAAACCACAACACCTACCACCACCACCACCATCATCACAGCTACCATCTCCTCCAAAAGTACAGCTATCACCACCACCACCATCACAGCCACCACCACCATCACCACTACCTTTGTTACCATCATTTTCTGCTGCATCAAATTGTCTGTTCGAAGCGTCAATGAAATGATATACGAGTACGTCGGATATGCAGATATGCAACCCTCCTCTCTCTCTCTCTCTCTCTCTCTCTCTCTCTCTCTCTCTCTCTGCAGAGATGCATGGAGGTCCAATGGAATACTCAGCCGTATTTCTTCGTGTATGTGATTTGTAGCGCCAATGAGAACAATTATTAGGGGCCAAAACACCCCTTCAGAAAATTTCAGTGAACATGAAATTGAAACTGGCCTATATGGAGCCAATTCCAACTATTCTGCCAAGTTTCATTAAAACTATTTTTCCAGTTTTGGATACACACACACACACACACACACACACACACACACACACACACACACACACACACACACACAGGTTTATACAATATTAGGTAAAGATATAGGAGTATTTGAGATTTGGTTGTACTTGGCTACAGACTTGTTTCTGTTAGTAATCTGGAACTTTGACAGGGAATGCAGAGTGTGTTTTGAATATGGAAGGTTGAACGTTTTTATCCGTTGAGGTTATACTGAGATGCTGGAAACCAAATACAGAATAATTTTATTGCTTAGGTAATTCATGGAAGTAGTGTGAGTCCCACTGGTAAACTTAATTTTTGTTGGAGAATATTCAGTGGCTTAGGAAATATGGTAGTCAGCTTTGTTTCATTGTTTGTTTGTTGATTTTCAGGAAAAGTTACCGAAATTCATATTTTACGAGTAGATTAGAGCACCAATTTAGATCACGCAGTACGTAATGGCACTACATTTTACCGTTAAGCTTGAGTTTTTGACTTGGAATAACGTATGCTTGTTCTGCAGGGTGGAAGTGTTTTTGTTTTCAGTTTACAGTACAAAGAAATAATTGAAAAAAGTGGGGTAGATATAGCATAATTTCAGACATGGAATGCAGAACATTCTACGAGAATGGGTTCGAAGGGCTTTAATCACTATCATGATGATGATAAACGTTTTGAAAGACATGAAAGTAAGTTTACTGGGTGCTAGTATATTTTTAAACAGATGAAAGTTATGGGATTATTATTTCGATTTAGGCAAAGCATAGAGACTGTGTGTTTGTACAAGGCTGTCATTTCATTCACCATGATGATGTACTATTAATTTCGAGCATGCTATCTTCAGATTATTTTATTCTGCTTAGGAGAGGCTATTCCATCTGCAAGGGTTATATATAAGATCATTAACTTAGTCTAAAATTTTCGGCCGATATCTTAAACGAATGGGATCATTTTATACATAAATAAAATAGCTACATAGGGTTTTCTTCATATTAAAGTGATTAACCTTCATTGCCAGCAAGGAATATCAAATACTGTGCCATCGGGAATATGAATATTTACATCATCTGTTAAAACAAAGTTGGATCTCTCCATTGCCATAATTAAGATTATTGTATGGTTTACTCTTTACGACCTTGTTCAGTTTGGGGGAGACGACTCTTGGTGTACGGGGTAGAAACTCTTTCGAATAACTTTTGAGGAATGGTGGCAACTGATTTTCTATCGCCAGACAGTTCTAATCAGCTTAAGGAATACCTATCATACTGAATGTAAAAAAAAAAAAAAAAAATGAGGTAAAACGGAAGCCGGCTATTTTGGAGTATACATATGAGGTTCTAGTAAAAAACCGGCACAGCTGAAGAACTGTATATAAGAAAGGTGCAGAGTGAGTGGAAAGGACAGTTAACAGGAGGGGAATACTGAAAATCCGACGGACCAGAGAACAATATCCCTTGATTCAGGACACATGACTGAGACAAGAGATGTTACGAGAATAAGACAGATAGGAAAACATGGTAGAATATAGGCAGAAGAATAATTATAACGATAGACAGGTTTGACAGTAGTGACGAGAATAAGTGATAATATGGAAGAATGAGATAGAATATTGCAACAAGAGTGAAATGTAATACAACTGTTGCAGGAGATAGTGCTGGAATAGGAGAGAATAATAATGAACAGAGTAGAAAATGACAAGCAGATTAGACAGCTACATTGTTGTGACAGGAAATGTGAGAGTATAGGAAAGAGTATGACAACGCGATATATGAGAATTATATGGATATTATAGTTGACAGTATAGAGTAGATGACTGTGACACACATGACTGAAAAAGAATTAAGAAAATAGGTGTACAGCGGTAGGTGAATAGACAGCTGTGACAAATGGCTCGAGGATAGGGAAGAATATCGTCGTGCGAGAATGGAAACGAAATGACAGTACATTAAAAGATTTTTTTTTTTTTTTTTTTGTTACAGGAGATGTCTTGAGGAAAAGGAAGAACACTGTGAGATATGTCTTCTACAGAAAAATGTTAGTTGGTTGGGACTAATGGGTCGAGAATAGGGCAAAAAGTGGCCGCTCGAGAATTAACGATAATTTAGCCATTGCAATATACAGGATGAGTGGTTGTGAAAGAGAACGCGTGAGAAAAGGAAATAACGTTGCAACTAGAGAACAGGGATAATACGACCATCACAGATTGTTTGACAGTACAAGAATATGTCATTCAAGATTAGAGGTAAATTTTGAAAATATATATTGAAGGTGTGTTTTGCCTCTTCAGTTGTTGTGGATATTCTTTAATATTGTATTTAGAGCAACGCCAGGCAATTTTCTTTTCCTGAGATAAACCTAGGTCCTCTGAAGGATTTAGGAAACAGTCTTTTTTTTGTTTTGTTTTGTTTTTTTCGCACCAGTAGACGTAAGTAAGTTATTACTGCAACATTTAGATTTTAGACTACTGTAACTTCAGACGATTCAATTCAGCGGAGAGAAATTAGAAGAGACAGTTACGTGTAACTGTGGCTTACTCAGTTAAAATATGTAAATTGCAAAGCGTTAGGTAGAATGATATAAAATCTTCTTCGTTATCAGGCAAGGCATTTATCGTGAAAGATTGAAACCTTATTGTTTTTGTTTCTCTGAGCAACATGACGTCATCTAACGGAGTAAACTACTCTGTTCGTAATTTGCTGCCATGGAGTTATACACTGTTGTTGATTTCATTTAAATTCTTCACAGCGATGGTCAGTTCTTTTATTTTATTTTTCTGTACTGCGATTTAATGCAACCCCTTTTACACTGAATGGAATAAAGAAGGTCATAACTAATTCTTACAGTAAGAAAAGTTTCTCTTTAAAGAGATTATAATCATCTGGAGGTAGGGAGACTAAAGCAAAATTCGCATACTCAGGCTTAAGGAACCAGTGCTCTGAAATCATTCTTTCAGGTGGTCCCCTTTTTCATGCAGTCTTTCTTTTTTCTTTTCTGTATTTTTTACATAATTATTATGTCGGCAGATGATTTCTTAAAACACTGTTCATAAGTTCATCAAACGAGCTTCTTCATCCAGGGAAGATTTTTTTCCAGCTGAAGGGGATACATGTATCCTGCCTACTCATGTAAAATCTTTACTAATGCCTCGTGTGTTAAATCCTTTAATCCACTTAAACACAGAAATTAAATCTCCCCCGACTCTTTTCCTCTAATAAGCTGCAATATAACTTTTCAAACTGCCCTGAGTAGGAAGTTCATAATCTAGTGAATAATTTGTGTCATTCTTGTTTATTCATCCTCTAAGAGAGAGAGAGAATATGCACAAGACATTTACTCCAGTCTGCTCATAGTTACAACTGCAATAGGGACCTGGATTATAATTTCAAGTGTTGTATGTTGTAGTCTTAGGGATAAAATAGGGCTTACCAAAAACTGACCATCTTTACTAAGGACCCTCATGTAAACGGTAAACATTATTAATCTAAACCTTCCTTTTCCTGCTTAACATCATTTACTTTTCCTCCCATTTTCTCCTCATTGCTCATTTTCAATGCCAGCTTTTTACTGTCATCCTCATCCCCCACCTTTTGTCTGTACCATTATAAATCCTCCCCAGATTCTTCACCAGAGTTTCCATCTTCTTGCCCTGGATCCAGAGATAATCGCTTTCATTTGCTAACAGTTGATATCATTTAGCAACAAGAATTCTAACGATTTTCCAGAGGTATTAACAAAGTGTCATAGGTATTCAGCACTTAAAATGTGATTGTCTCTCTGGAAGGATTATGTGGGCGACTGCAATGGTCCTTCCGGAAGACAGCGGGAATTTTCATATTTTGCATGCTCAGTTATTGCCTAACTTTTTAATGTGCTCAGTGAGAAGGTCACATTGGTCCCCCCAGATTGCGTGCAGGTGTTGCATCACTCAGTTATCCAATGGACACCATGGAGTCAGAATATTACCTTGTTTCTCCAAAGTATCTCCCATTTCCACCTCTCCCTCCTTCATTGTCTTACACTCCCTTCATCTTGTTCTTTCTCTTCTTGCTTCTCCCTATCTTCCCTCCTCCCTCCCCCATCTTGCTTGCTCCTTACCTGTCACACCGTCCACATCTACAAGGTCCTACCCAGAAGTTCCCGTAATTTGACTAAAGAAGGAAAATATCCTACATCAAGTCCTAATCACCACCATCCCCTTCAAAATAGTCTCCTTGGGCATTCAGATATATATCCTAGCGCTTCTCCCACGATTGGAAAGCATTCTGGAAGTCCTTGAGCATCAGCTTGCTCAGGACCTTCTGCAGGTTTCTCCTGGATACCCTCAGAGGTGTCAGATCTTAGTCCTTTCACCTGGATTTTAATTTTTGGAAAGAGGGAAAAATCACAGGGGACCAAATCTGGTGAATACGGAAGGTGGGGGACAACTGACATGTTTTTTTATGACTGCTGAACAACAAGGGCTGTGTTGCATCCATTTGTTTGTGTGCCACTTGTCTGGACGTTTTCGCCTCACATCGCTAGAGAAAATACAATTGCAAGTTCCAAACGATAGGTTAACAATGTCATAACCATTATGGATTGTCCTCCTGTAATCTTCAAGGATGATTGCTCAATATTTGGCCACATTGTCAGGAGTTGAACTGGTGGAAGGGCGACCACAAAAGTACATTGTCATCTGTTGACGTTCGTTTGTTTTTAAAATATTTTAACCAGTCGCAAGTTTGTGTAACCCCCGAAGCTTTGTCACCAAATGCTTGTTTTAACATTTTATGAGTTTCTGCCAAGTTCTTCCCGAGTTTCACGCAAAACTTGATGCACACACATTGGTCTTTCACATCCCTCATTTTTTATATCATAACATTTCCAAACTGACCCAGATTCAATGATAATAAACACACGCATGCAGTGAACGCATCCGCCCTGCACAATGCCATTTGACACACTAACAAACATAGGGTGCATGCACTGGGACTGGACATTCACACACTGTACAACAAGCGGTTTCCGCCTTTCTTTCAGATTTCGGGAACTTTTGGGTAGCACCTAGTATCACTCCCTCCTTGCCTCTCCCTCAGCCCCTTCTCATCTCCCACTCTTCCTCATTGCCATACCCTCACACTGCTCTCCTTCCCTCCTCTCGCTTACATATCCATACTCACTTAGTTAACTCGCTTCAAATCCCTTCCTAGCATTCCTGCATCTGTCCCGCTCCAAAGAGAGAGAGAGAGAGAAAGAGATTAATGGACAAAAGAAAACAGACAGCCAGATAAAGACAGAGTGAGTGTGTGAGTGTGGAAGAGAGTATGAGAGTAAGGGAGAAAGAGAGTGAGGGAGAGGCACTGAAGACATGAGATGGTGGTCTGACAAATGGCTTAATTTCCTTGATGGACAGACGGAAAGGAGGGAAGTAACTCTCTATCAGAGTCACTGGCAGCAGCCACCACAGCAATTTAATCAGAGAATAACATCCACACTTAATTTGGGTGATAAAAGTCTGAAGAGGGTTTGTGTTGAGAGATTCAAAGTGGTGTAATGGTTGATGTGATTCTCTCTCTCTCTCTCTCTCTCTCTCTCTCTCTCTCTCTCTCTCTCTCTCTCTCTCTCTCTCTCTCTTTCTCTCTCTCTCAAGGATAGGTAGGACTGAGATGAAGAATGCAATTTAATTAGCAAAGGTGTCAGTGAAGGTCATTATGTAACCCCTTCATTTTGAAAACAGGAGCTAATCAAGAAGAAGCACTCAGAGTGCAATACCTTTGGCTGTTTAATTGATCTAAGGGCTTAGCATTTGATTTTGACCTGCGACCTTGCTCTTCAACCAATTGTTCTTCAGAGTGTATTACTTCACTCTTTGCCTCCCCTTTAACCCTCCCACAAACCTTGTTATAAATTGAGTCAAACCTGTCTGAGTTGCTCTTGCCCTTTGATCTTGTTCTTTGACTTTTACTTCTCAAAATGAATAATCTCTTCATCCCTGGCTTACCCTTAGTCCTTGTGCCAAGTTTGGTTCAAACCGAGTCAAAAATATTTGAAGATTGGGTTGGACCATATGACTTCCCACTGTGGTATTGATTTTTTTTTTTTTTTTTTTTTTTTTTTTTTACAGATCATTCTGAAAGTGGAATCTCTTCATCCTTGCAGTACCCCGAACCTGTCCGCAGTGTTGGATTTAAATCAGATCGAAACTCTTTTAACTTCATTTTGCATGTGCCCTTGAACTTTGACCTACTGTTCTCGCAAACTCATTTGGTGACCTTTAATCCTTTCGCCAAGTTTGGTAAAATTAAAAAAAATGATTCCAGTTAGAGTGTCCACACACACACACACACACACACACACACACACACACACTTCTGTGCGCGTGTTAATGTGTGTGTGTTGGCAGATATCTTGTTTTGCGAGTGCAGGTGTAATAAGACCGAGAGCAAGAATAAAAGAAATCAGACATCGCCTTGTTGAAATGATCAATAATATCTATACGAATATGGGCAGATTGTGTCTGGATGGTGGTGTCTAGCTAAAGTACATCAAGACTACATTCTTTTCTAGTGGTATAGTCGTGAACAAATGTTTGCCTACTATTCCACAGGATTTGTCTTACATTCTGGAAGAAGGGGAGGCGTATATTATTCCTATCGCCTGCACAAGGGACAGTACGACAAACAAATAGTTTTGAGAACTGTTAACCCTTGAATACACTCAGCAATTGTCGATTTTACATCCAGATCAACTGTACTACTGTAATAACAGGGACTGTGGGATAATATGGTTTGTCATAGAGCCTGACCGCCTGGCGAATAGAACTCGCCTTCATTTCCGTGCTGGATGTTGTCTCCCATACACCACCGGCTTTCCCACAAACTTAGGACATGTTAACATTTCATACTGATATCTCATGTCAGAAAGAAGAACCTGGGAAAGAGAGAATAGTCTAAGACAGAGAAATATATCAGATCTCATCCCGCTTAAGAATACCAGCCAGCAGAATATGTTGTTGCTGAGTAACCCCAGTCTGTCTGGCCAAGCAGACACATTAACCGCAAGGAAGCATCCACCCCTGCATGTACAATTAGCTGATGTTCCCTTGCGGTAGACAATGTCCCGCCACAGTTATGCGTGGGGAGAGTGTGGAGATCTGGTTCCTGGATGGACGCTGCATTTGCGTCTTTCCTCCCAGTTAACTGTTCTTTGGTTATATTGTTACGAGAATGGATTCTTGGTTACAATAAATCATTAGAACTGTCCCTCAATGTAAAAACCACGTGGAGTAGAAAGAGAAGAAATAGAATGCATCAGGAAGGTTGGAGGTAGGAAGAGTGGAGGGTCAAAAAGAGAAAAGGAATGATAAAGGTGAGAGAAGAACAACGTAGCACTACATCAAGTGAGTGAATGATGCCCACAACAACCATAAAAAAAACTAGAGAGCTACAACAAGTGAAATATTTATCCAGCATATTTTATACATGACTATATAATGTGGAATGGAGCGTAACGAGACTTGAAGTACATAAGTTAGACATAAACTAAGGATATTAAAGAAACTTATCCTGGCAATATTCTTAACTCTTAGGATTTGTTACGTCATTTACAACAAAATTATAACTAACGTTTCTGAGTTAGACGAAGTGGCATATACAACTACAGGCACACCTTATATTACAGCTAATCTCCTTCTTCCTCTCATTTTCACACTTTCATCTTCATAAACTTTTTCCTCATTCTTCAGCATTACTCGTCTTATTTACTACCTCGTTTTTATCTAATTTCTTACTTTCTTTTTCTTCTTCCCCTGCTCACTCTCCAACTCCTCCTTCTCTGTTCCTCCTCCTCCTTCTCCACTTACTCTTACCCTTTTCACCCTTTCTCTTATTCTTCATTCCTTTCTCTCTTCACCATTCTTCCTGTTACTCCTCCTCCTCCTCGCCGTTTCCCCTGTGTTCCTCGTGCTTCTGCCTCTCGTCTTCCTTTGTTTTGTATCAAATGTTTACATCTTTCTTCTTTTCCGTTCCCTCCTCGTCCTCGTCTTCCTCCTCCTCCTCCTCCTCCTCCTCCTCCTCCTCCACCTCCTCCTCTTCCTCCTCGTCTTCCCGTGTTGCCTTCCTCCGTCTGAAAGGCCTGCATATGTGGCGATTAAATCTCAGTCCAGACGATACACTGGCCTGAAATAGACTCATCACTTATGGCTGAGGGGAGAAGGAGGAGAATGAGAAAGGAAGGGAGAAGTAGTAGGGGGCAGAGGAAGAGAGAGAGAGGAAGGGGAGAGGAAATGAGGTGGAGGAGGGGGTAGGGGAAGAATGTTGGAAGAAAAAGTTTGGCAGGTGGCAAAGATTTAGAGAGGCAGAGGAGAAGAGGAAGAAGAGATGGAGAGGAAGGGAGGGAGGATGGTGACATGGAGGTGGGATATAATGACAGGAGAAGAGACATGTAGGAGGAATGATGGGGAGAATATGTGGGAGGGGAGATGCAGAGGAAGGAAACGAGGAGTAAGGCAGGGGTGAGAAGGGACGATATGAGTGGAAGGTAAGAAGGTTTGGCAGCTGGTAAGGAGATAAAGACTGGTGTGGAGGAGGGGAAGAGAAGAAGGGGAATGGACGGAAGACAGAAGCACAGAAGTGATGGAGAGCAGAGGAGGTGGAATGGTGAAGGAAAAAGGAAGGGGAGAGACAGGAGAAGAGATGAAGGTGGAAAAGTGGGCAGGGGGAAGAAAAAATAAGGGAAAGAGACAGAGGTGATATGATTAAAAAGGTTTGGAGATACAAAGGCAGAGGCAGGGGACAGAAGAGAGAGAATGAAGGGGGAAGAGGGAAGAGATGAGGAGAGGAGGAAGACGCGGAAGTGGGGAGAGGTGAACAAAGAGCGGAGAAGCAAGAGAGAGAGAGAGAGAGAGAGAGAGAGAGAAAGAGAGAGAGGAGAAAGGGGGAGAGGGAGGAGGAAAAAAAAAGTAAGAGGAAAGTGGGAAAGAGGCAGCGAGAGGTGAGGAAAGTGAGAAAGATGCAGAGAGAAGAGGAAGATATAGGAGAGGGAGAAGGAGGAGGGCGGGGAGAGAAATAAGAAGGGCTGGAAGGTAAATAGGTTTGGCAAATGGTTAGGAGAGAGAGAGAGAGAGAGAGAGAGAGAGAGGTTTGGCAAATGGTTAGGAGAGAGAGAGAGAGAGAGAGAGAGAAAGAGAGAGAGAGAGAGAGAGAGAGAGAGAGAGCAGAAAAGGGAGAAGGAATATGGAGAAGGCAATAGGGTACAAAGCTTTGAAGGTGGTGTGAAAGGAAGGGAAGAGTACAGGAATAAAGTATACGTGACTGGAAGAGTAGGATGTTGGAGGGAACTGTTGAAAAGTTTAAAGAATAGATTTGTTCCGTATATGGCAGCAAGGAAGTGAGGAGGCAGAGGAAAATATGAGAGTAAAGTGAGAGAAAAGAGGAATGATAAAGAAATGGAAGGGACTTGGACGGTAAGGGCGTTTGCCAGATTTATGAGAGAGAGAGAGAGAGAGAGAGAGAGAGAGAGAGAGAGAGAGAGAAATAGCGAAGGAATAAGGGATTTGAACGGTTAGAACGTTGGTTGATGCAGGAAAAGATAGAAGGGAGTGAAAAAAAAAAAAAGCGAGAGAAGGGAGAGGGAGAATATGAGTGAGGTATAACTGGACAGACCTTGAAGATGAAAATAGTCTGGCAAAATTAGAGATAGATATAATTAACCATATGAAAATTGGGGACGAGAATGGAAAAAGAGAAAGATCGTTAATTTGCAGTATAAGGAGGGTAAACAGTTGGTAGAAAAGGTGATGTAGGCAGTAACGAGGTGAGGAGGAAGTTAGGGGGAAGTTAGTGAGACTGGGAATTCATTAAAGCTAAATGGAACTCTAGGTAAGGAGGTTAGTAAGATGGGAGGGTTGGAACCAAGGCAGGTAACTGAATGAGTCTGAGGAAGCTAATCAGTGGGTGGAGACTTAGGGACATATAATAAATTTTCAGTGCGACAAGATGTAATCAAATAGTAAGTTTAGACGATCATATTTGGAGCTTTTGTAATTGATAGATGCGATCAGCGTGAATCACACATTGCAGGAAGTAATCATCAACGGTGCAAAAAAGTCACCTACTCTTTCACTTTATGTTAATACGAACCATATCTCTCTTACTACAACCATATGTATTAGTTCAAGACTTGTCTCCTTAAGGATTTATTCAAATTACAAGAGATTTATCAAGCTGAAGAGGTCACATATAGCCATAAAAAAAACAAGAAACACTGAAAAAGTAAAAGTCTTTCACAAGTTGTGTAAAGGCATCTGGTAATAACAAGGATAGCAGAAAGATACGCAATACTTATGAAGGGAGTACGAATATAAGAAAGCTTGGCGAAAAACATTAGCTAACCCCTTCATTATGATGACGTAATTTAAGTTTTATTATTGCGGTCACTATAAAATTTTATCTGGTATGGGAGAGCTCCCTGAGTGTGAAAGGGCTACATAAGGCGATATTACACCTCTCCATTTCGAAATCCCTCGGGTTGAACAGAGTCGTTGTGTAATATTAATAATTTTGCTGAACTTACGAAAGGGCTCGTATTTAGGATGAGTATCTGAAGGTTGTATTTTACTCCTTTAGTTTAAAAAAAAATTCTAAATTGAAATAAATCGCTTGCAGATATCAGAAAAAAATACTAATAATTGAGGAAGATGCTATGCGAACACCCACATACCAAATAAAGTTCCTTAAACGAAAACACCTGAAGGCATCTATGCGTGACAAATGATTATTAAGTCACTGTACAAGGAAACTGCTAAGGAGGGATGGGAGGAAGAGAAAAATATATAAAGAATTCACTAGTCGAATGCGATGGAATAAAACTTAATGTTAGGTGGTGTACAGTATATATATATATATATATATATATATATATATATATATATATATATATATATATATATATATATATACAAGAATGATGTGAAAGAGTGAGAATGAACTAATGAGGGGAAAATGATAGAGGAATGAATAAAGAGGTGGATAGGTAGCTAAGGATATATCAAACGAGAGAGAGAGAGACCAATATAAAGAAGGACTGTGAAGAAGCTAACTACCAGTCACCAAGACGAGGAAGCTAACTATCAATAAAGAGGTGAAGTAAATATTCCAAGTTTTGAGATGAGACCAATGAAGACTGACAAACTATGAATCAAAGAAGAGAAACTCCAAAGATGGACGAATTTTCACGAAGAATAGCAGTAAAATTAAAGCGAGGTATATTACACATCAGGAGAGTGGCTGAACATTCTTGCTGTCTAAAGTATTGCTAAGAGAGAGAGAGAGAGAGAGAGAGAGAGGATGGGGTGAGAGGTGGGAGGGTGATTGCTAATGGTTTCTCTCATCTTGTGGGGGGAAGAGTAGAATGAAAGGGGGGGGGGGAGCGGAAAGGGAAATGAGGGGAGAAGAGGGGAGAACAATGGATAAAGGAAGAGAGAGGAAGGCCAAGCGAGGAGAGGGGAGAGGAGTCGCTTCGATGTTTAAGACGGTGCCCTTTTATTGAGGATATTGTTAAAAGAAGTTTCGTGGGTACAAAGAGAGAGAGAGAGAGAGAGAGATTGGTGCAAGATGTCTTCGGTTTGGCTGACCCTCAATCATTCCACCAGCTGTGGCTAGAATAGGGTCAAAACTATTTATCTTCACACACACACACACACACACACACACACACACACACACACACACACACACACACACACACACACACACACACACACACAACCTCTAACTATCCCCGTCTTAACTCCCGCTCTCTCCCTCACTCTCTCTTTCAGACTAATTCTCACTACGTTATTATTTCGTAACACTATGTTACTTTCAGCTTAAAGTTATGGGAAAAACAATGCTATTGTATAAATAGCCTTTAAACGAAAGCCCCAGTTCATTTTAATTTTCGTTTTCGTACATATCTTAAATAGGTATCGTTGAAAATATAATAAATCTATATAATATGTATCAATGGTAGGCCACATTATTTTGTCTTTTGTTTACGTATGTTACTTTTAGTAGGTATATTAGATAACAATGTAAAAGAACATTTGTTACATTATACAGTAAATAGCTTTTTCCTGTACCTTCGGCTCTAAGCTTCATTGAAGTGACACCGACATATATGTGATGCTTTTTTTTCTTTTCAGTATAAGTATATACTGACATTACTGGTACACAACATAACCACTCAGACTGACTAATATTATCAAAACAGCATACAGTGTATTGCTGTATCACAGATTTTTGTTAATCTTTCCTTCGTGTACCTTTTTCCTATCCAAAGTAGCGGGAGCGGGAGCGACGCTACATTTCGTATCAAGTAGCGAAACCAGAAACGCCACTACTTTTTCGAGCTAGTAACGGGAATGGGAGCGCCGCTACTTTTTATCAGTAGCGTTCCCAGCATTGGTAAATGGAAAGATACAGAAAGCAGTGAAAGAGTTTAAAAGATAGGTGCAGTGGCAAATGTGTGAAAGGACTGGAAAGTAGAGTGCCTCAAGCCAGTAAAGTTGGAGGCGCTGTGGAGGCCTTGATACCGATGACAGATGTGAGTAAAAAGGCTGCAGATGGACTGCATGAAGGAATATTCATGCCCACATTAAGGTATGAGTGTGAGACTAGGAAATGGCAGGGGCATAAAAAGAAATCAAGAGTCAAGGCAACAGAATGATACTGTTTAGGACTGTATATTGACGGCATATGTTAGGATATGAAGTGGGGGAGATTCTTATTACGTGTGCAGAACTTTAGGAAGTCTGTAAATCAAAGAGTAAGAGTGTGTATTTAAATGGTGTATTCACACAGAAAATGGGTGTGAGTACCGTGATGAAAAGGGCATATTACCTTCACCAAGGAGTTTATTTTTTGTCTCTGTCTATCTGTGTGTTTGTTTGTCTGTCTGTCTGTGTGTCTGTCTGTGAGCAGTATGGCAATAAAATGGGAAAACTATTGCACTGCATGCCACCAGACCTGATATAATGATTGAAAGCATTAGAAGAACAAGTAGTTAATTTTTGGAGGAAAAAACAAAACGTTAAAGGTCAAGGTCAAAAGGGATAATGATGGTGCTTTGGCAGAGGTACGCGCTCTGTGAAGGCATTTGTTATGAGTGAGTTTAAGGGTTGGAAGGCACATGGTAGACGAAGGAAAAGATGGATACATAATGTGAATTAATTTGCGGTTAGTATTCGAGGTAATAAATTTGAGGAAACAAAATAATAGACTTAGGTACAAATGGATAAAATTTGCATCTGTAAAGTTGTACAGGGGTTACATTATTATTATTATTTTTTTAAGTAGCAGCCATCGGAATGATTCTGTCATATAGGCATTATGATGCGCAGATTTGTGTGGACCTTTGGTCTTGAGAGGGACTCTAGAATTTCTTAGGGTTGAATTGTGAGTGAATGGATATGTGGTTTATTTCACTGGGTGTGTAGTTTCACTGTACCTCAGCTTTTACACTTTTCTCTTTCTGTTTCTGGGACCATCCCATCCCATGTACTAGTGGGGAAGATAAAAATGAAGAGGGAAGAGAAAAAGAGAGAAGCCGGGAAAGAGGGAGGGACGAAGGAAGAAGAGAAAAAGGAGAAAAGATATTCGGAGGGAGGAACGTGAGACTGGGAAAGGAAAAAAGGAATTGAATGAGAGAAGGGAAAAAAGAGAGGCCCAGAGGATGAAGAAGCTTTGAGGAAGGGAAGGAAGGAGGAAAGGGATACTTGGAGTGAGCGCAAAGGAAAGGAAGGGGGAAAAAGATGCTTGGAGTGAACAGGAAAGGAAGAGAGACTTTCAGTGAGGAAATTGCTTACCTGGAGTGGAAGAAAGAAGTGGCTCGGAGGAAGTAAAAGGAGACAAAAAGAGAGGCTTAAAAAGAGTGAGAGTAGGCGGGGGAAGTGTGGCGCGGGGGGGGGGGGGAGAGCAGGAACTAGGCGGAGTTTGGAGGGAAAAAGAGATATGTGAAGGAAGAGAGGATAGGACTGGAGAGAGGACACGGGGAAAGGAGGGAGAAAAGACTCGGTTGGATGAGGGAGAGGATTAGCTGAAGTGAAAGTGTGCGTCGAGAGGGAGGGGGGGGACAGAAGAAGGTAGACAAGAGTGAAGGACGAAAACGCTTGGAGGGAGAGACATAGAACAGAGAAGTGACTTAGAAGGAGGGATAGAGGGAGGGAGATCAGCATCAAAAGGAGGGTGACGAGACAAAAAGTATGACACGTGTCAAGAGAGGAAAGAAGGGAGACGAATTAGGAGAAAAGCCTCTGGTGAAATGAGAGAGCTAGGGTGCAGGGAAGAGAGGTATAAAGAGGAGTGTGAGTGGCTGAGGAATGGGTGAAATTACATGGAACACAATGTTGGGGATGGGGAGAGCTGGAGAGGGTAGGAGACGAGATGACTGAAGAGAGGAAAAGGAGCTTGGACATGGAGGGAGAGAGAAGAGGCTTAGAGAAAGTGAAAGTCTGTGGGGGTGGCGCTGGGACTGAATGGTCTAAGCAAAGGGAGGGGAGGTTGGGGAAAGGCAGATGGGTGCGAGAGAGGCTCACCACCACCTGCCAGGCCACCATCTGGGATTCTGTCAGAGATTACAACCTTGAGGGAACCTGAAGCCATGTCGGGGTGTAGCACAGATGACGGCACGGAGATTAGAGGGAACGGAGTGAGGAGAAGGAGAAGGGGATTTGGAGAGAGGGAGGAAGAGGATAGGGAGAAACTGAAAGTGGGGCAAGGAAGAAAAGGGATGGTAGAGGCTGAAAGAGAGTGTGATGAAGGAAGGAAGAGGAATAAAGTAGATGAGAGAGGCCAGGCTTGGTGGGAAGAAAAGAAAGCAGTGGGAGGAAAGGATGGATGGAGATGAGCGGGAGAAAGAAGGCAGAGAGGACTTACGTGAAAGAAAATAGAGAAGAGGCTTTGATGGAGGAAAGAGGGAAAGTCGAAGGCAACCGGGTCTGCAGAGAGAGGATGGGATGAAGAGGGAGAGAAAAAGGAGAAAAGATTATAGAGAGGGGGCCAGGGAGAAGAGTGTACGGAGGGAGTGAGAGGGAAGGAAAGTGAGTCATGGAAGGAGAAATAAAGAGAGAAAGCAAAGAGGAAACGGTCGAAAGGACGGAGGTATGAAGATAAGAGAGAGAGAGAGAGAGAGAGAGAGAGAGTATGTGTGAGTGTGTATCTGCGTGCATGTATATTTGCATGCATGCATGCACGTATGTGTTCGTACAGCAGGTGCATGTATGTGTGCGAGCGTGCATGTGTGTCTGCTGGGAGTAGTGCTGATGTTGGGGCAACAACAACATGATGGTAGGTACAGATTCAGTGTCACTGCTAAGAACACGACCTGTCTTATGAATTGAGCAGAGGAAGAGGACGACACTATATTAGCATGAATTTACAGTCTGTCAGCTATTTGTATACTGTGACTTCGTTTAGCACTGTATTTCTGCTGCCTTCAGACTATTTTATTCATCATAGGAAACATCTGGTGATGAGCGAGTTAATTAAGACTGTCTTCGTTTGAAAAATCTCTCCTAAGCTGAGAGAAAAAATAGCAAGATAAATTTAAGAACAACTCCCTCCCGTAATCATTTTTTTTTTTTTTCAGGATGAATAAGGAAGGGAGAGTACAGAATCTTACAGTACCTCTCGTTCCTCGTTGAAAAGGGTACACACCATGTCGAGATCTTTTTTTTTTTTTTTTTTTTTTTTTTTGGGGGGCATTACAAAGAATCGGTGCAAAATCTTCCCATGGCTTTTGCTTTTTCGCTAAAAGAAACTCACGATCAGTTCCCTTGTAAATCTGATTCCGTTTTGGAGTAAAACAAGAGATAAGGGAAGACCCTGCACCGGCTTTTCTTTGTCCTTGCTGCAGGAACATGTCATCGTTACGACAAAGGATACTTCGTAACAATGGTAGTGAATCCGTACTCTTAACACACACAGCAGAACTGAACGTCGCTGCTGAGTGTTACAAGCTTTGATGGTATTTTGCAGGCTTTGCCCTAGTTTTTTCCCGCCAGGTTATTCCACCTACGGCTCCATCACTTCAATTGTCCAACAACAACCTGATCATTTTTAACAAATGGTAATTACGAAACTAAGAAGAACTGGACATTCTACCATAGACATTTTTTTTTTTTTTTTTTTTTTAATGTGTCCGACTCTGGGCATAGGCTTCACAGCCTGCTATCAAGGCCCAGCAGTCCTCCTACATACCATACACCTCTACATGTCACCACTTCGGCGCTAACACCCACCGTCCATATTGAATACATGCTAGGGCTGTCTCATACAGGACTGGTGTATTGGTATTAGCGAGGGTATTTTTACGACATGTCGGCGGGTCTTCTGGTAGATCAGTAAAGCCTGATTTAATGAAATTCAAATCCTTAAACTGTTCCTTGCCCCAGCCGGGATTCGAACCTGGGTCCATTAGGACTGCAGGCCACCTCTCTACCGATTGAGCCACCGCCTCCCTAAGGAATTCGTCCTCCAGAGGACGACATAATTTGTTGACACACACACACACACACACACACACACACACACACACACACACACACACACACACACACACACATACACCACGAGAGAGAGCGAGGGAGAGAGGAGCTAAGCAGTGAGGAAGAATACAGAAGAGGTAGGGAGAAAGAGCGAAAAGAGAATATATACAGTGATAGGGAAGGTATAATTAACGCCTATGCCCTGAACATAAACAGGCTCATGTTCTGATGAAGGAGGCAGATGGTGTCGCTGAACTTTGGCTGAGTTATCTCCTGTTGTTGGGGAGAACACTCTGATCATGACGCTGCATAATACTTTGTTGGTTTATATATATATATATATATATATATATATATATATATATATATATATATATATATATATATATATATATATATATAATCATCATCATCATCCGGACCTCCTTTCCCACCCAAGGGCAGGGTGAGGAGTAGCAACGTCCAGACAGCCCAAAATTGCCCAATCCAATGGGCCAAGCTTCCATTCACTCATCATTCAAGCCCCCGGAATTCTGGCTCTATCGGATACGCCAAAAACATTCACCATGTTCTGTAGCTTCACATAATCGTATCCGACAGAGTCAACCCAGACGCTGCAACGTTAAAAAGGGGTGCCAAAAATCCCTGATCATGCACTTCTCACAAAATTCATCCAGCCAGCTCGATCTCCTGTCAGTTCCCTAGCCTCACCGACTTCCAAACCTCTCTTCTTCACACATCCACCATATCTCTCCACCTTCTCCTTGGCCTACCTCGCCTCCTCCCTCCTTCGAATTCGCTCAGATATACCTCCTTCACCACTCTATTGTTATCCATTCTCTCCACATGACCATACCATCTCAGTACACTCTCTTCAATTTGGGTGTCCACCGACTTCCTCACTCCGTATCTTTCACGAATCACATTATTTCGTATCCTATCCACCCTCTGTACTCCACATACATTCCTCAGCAGTCCCATCTCCACTGCTCTTACTCTTGACTTTTCATTTTCATGCCACACCATAGTCTAACATCCATATGTTAAAGTTGGCGCTAACACTCCTTCATGTAAGCCTCGTGCAGCTGCAACACTCAAGCCTCTGTTTCTTATCAAGGCCTTCATTGCACCAGCTACTTTTCCTCCTTGTCACTCTACTTTCAACTTCTTTTGCACATTTTCCTCTCTTTTCTATCACTGTACCCAGGTATTTGAACTCTCTCACCAATTCCAGTCTCTCTCCATTCACTGTTACATTGCACTGGGAGTCACCTTCTCACTTAATAACCATCACTTTACTCTTTTCTACATTTACTCTCAAGGAACGACGCCTACAGACATCAGCAAAACTCTGCACTAGCCTACCAAGTTCTTGTCCGGTACTTGCCAGCAGCACTGCATCATCAGCGTACAACAAATTTGGGATATTCCACCCATCACCATTCATTACCAACGGCATCTCTTTCTTCAGTACTCGTGTTTTCACTTCTCTCCTCACCCCATCCATATATACATTGAACAACCATGGGGACATCACACAACCTTGTCGCACGCCCACACTGATCGTGAACCATTCACTTAGATGCCCATAAACCTTGACACATGCTTCACTACCATCATAAAAACTCTTGACGGCACCTAGCAGCTGACCCTCTACACCGTACATGTGCAAAACTTTCCACAATCTTTCTCTGTCCACATTGTCATATGTTTTTTCCAGATCCATGAATGCCATAAACACCTTATGGTCCTTCTCACAAGCCTTCTCTACTATCTGTCTCACTGCAGAAACTTGGTCCACACATCCTCTGCCACTCCTAAAGCCACCCTGTTCATCACTTACTAGGACTTCTGATATCTCTCTTACTTTATAATAATTTTTCCATATACCTTCCCCACCACACTCAGTAAGCTTATGCCACGATAATTCTTGCACTCACTTTGTTCACCTTTATTTTTATACAGGGGTACAATCACAGCTTTTTTCCACTCTGCAGGCACAGTTTCACTCATTCATGCCTTCCTACTTGTCTCCAACAAGCACTTCATTCCATTCTCTTCACTACATTTAAGCATCTCTGCATACACCTCATCAACCCCAGCTGCTTTCCCATTTTTCAGCCCCTTCACAGCACTCTTCACCTGTGCACTGCATTCCTTTTCTGCACACCCCCAAAACCAATCATGTTTACAGCTGCTCTGCTCTCTCTATCCCAATTCATCAGGCTTTCAAAATATTCTTTCCATCTGGTCCTTACTTCATCTCCATGGGTTAATAATCTACCATCTGCATCCTTCACACCATCTCATTTCTTTCCGCTTTCACTTCTACATTTCCGCACCTCTTTCCAGAATAACTTTCTATTTTCAGAGTAGTTCACATTCATTTTTCTTCCTAGATCCTCATTTACCTCCTCCATCATCCAATCCTACATTGCCCCATGAGGAGCGTAGGAACCCGGGGCTGGGCAGTTGGTCCCGACATTTAAGATGAGAGTGACCAGCCTCACTCATCCCTGAATGGCATTACATGAGCAATCAACCCCAACCATCCCTTGGATATAAACCTTCACCTGCTGAATCCAATTGGAGAGCAATAATTACCCACTAAACCACCAGGCGCCAAAATTTGGTTATATGGTTTCCACCCAGCGTAGTAAGTGGTTTCCTGGTGCACAGGAAACCATTTGGCTTGTCACTCAGTGTAGAGTCACCCACAGGCTGAAGGAAGTGGAAAGAATGAAGGAAAGAAAGACAGAAGAGGGAGTGTAAAGTCACCCGTAGGCAGAAGGACAAGGAATGAATGAAGGGAAGAAAGACAGAAGAGAATGGAAGGAAAGAAGGATGGAGAGGAAAGGGCAGACACCGGAGAGCAGCACTACATCGAGTGAGTGGATGGTTAGCGCCCCACCTACCACAAAAAAAAAATATATATATATATATATATATATATATATATATATATATATATATATATATATATATATATATATATATATATATATATATATATATATATATATATATATATATATATATAGATATATATATAGATAGATAGATAGATAGATAGATAAATAGAGATAGATAGATAGATAGTCCATTAATCCGTCTGGCACAATTTCCCACCTTTTTTGTGGAGAGAACAATGTGAACACGCACTAGCGATCTGAATGTCTAAATCCTATTTATTATGATTATTACTCTTAATATATTATTAATTTTGTTTCATTATTATTATTATTATTATTATCATCATCATCATCATCATTATCTTCATCATGATTATCATTATTGCCTTTTTACTCCCTGCATTTCTCATTTTCCCTGTTAACTCTAACTTACTCCTCAGTTCTCCTCCTAATTTGACACTACATTCCAAACATCTTACTTTATATTTTGTATTTTTTCCTTACCTTTCTCACATCTTCTCTTCTCTTTATCATGTCTTTCCCTCATGGCAATGTTTGCTTATGGGTGCGGCCACACTTGCTCCAAACATGTGACCGACAAGAGGAAATGAGACTCAGGGGTCCGTCCAACGTTCAGACTCGGATATTGCAGCAGCTCTAACCCGGTGTTTCATTTTATCTTGTCGATCACATTTTTCTCGCAAGTGTGACCGCACCCTATCTCTATTACCACACATCAAACCCCAGGGATCATATTGGTTAGCTACAACAAAATTGCCCACAAGATCCCATATCACACTATAACTTCATTCCCTGCTGCCCGTCCAAGTTGTCTTCCTTCATGTAGCCTTCCACATCATCCTTCTATCTTGCTGTGTTGGACGTAGTATGGTTAATTTAGAAGGCTTCGCAGTACCTCTTTCTTACCGGTTTATTAATAAACATAGAGTTTTGCTATCTGTAGAAGCTTTCATTATTTTTATACAGTCACAGTTGGTGGTAAAAAGGCATAAGAAAGAAGTCAAGTGCAATGTGCCTAATTAATCGCTAAGGAAAAGTGCTATACATGTCTTAACCCAACGACTGTAAGGATTATGTCTTCCTCCCCTTATTCTTCATATACTCGAATGCACACACTTTCCTTCACCACGTTTTACTTTATTACTTTCATAATAATTTTCCCCATAAGAAATGTGATAAAGATTGATAGGTCGTCTTTAGTACCGGGACTGGTTTCACATTCTTTTTTTTTTTACGGCTTCTCTCCAGCATAGTTGATTTCCCTCTTATTCCCCAGCTCCCGTATTATCATATTCTATCAATTTATCTCCATATCTCAGGAGAATTTGCCTGTTTTTTCTTTCGCCGACTTTACCAGGGGCGGGCCTCCCATAATCCCCCGCCTATATACCTATCCATCACTTTATGGCCGCAACCTGTCCGATTACGCTTTCGCCCTATCTTCATCCCTCCCCTCTCGTCTCAACATCCCACATCTCTCACCTCTCCCCTAACTTCTCCCCTCTCTGCTCACCATTTTCTCCCCTCTAACTCCTTCCTTCTCCCCTCACTCCTCTCCACACCTCTTATCACTCCCATCTCCCCTAACCCGTCCACTCTCCCTTCACCATTTTCCATTTTTCCTACCGGTTGTTCATTAGTGCACGTCCACGCGTGTGCTGGAACAAGTGCTGGCAACATGTAAACAAGTGCTGGCAACATGTAAACAAGTGCTGGCAACATGTAAACAACACAGTAACGAACAAGATGCAAATATGCTGGGAACAGCAGCTCCAGATCATGTTGGCAACATCATGATGAAGTCTCAGCTGCCACGTATGGACACACTTATCCCATTTCCTCTGCTGCCAGCAGGTTTGAAGCTGCACTGTAACATGTCTGCATACATCTGTCCAAATACTGCTGTATAAATGTATCCAAACATGTTGCCAGCTGTGTTGTCAACACATGTTGATGTATACGTGTGGACGCTTCCTTACCCACACTGGGTGTTCTTTTGCCAGCCTTTGTGTATTTTTTTTTTCCATTGCTACATCGTAATTCACCGTTTTTTTAGATATAGTTTAAAGATCTAGTTAACAGGGTTAGGTCAAATTATACCTATGAAAATCAACTTAAACATATTTTACCCAATTGGGACTAAACTTGAAAGGAATGCCTGAGGGTGAGACAATGAAATGACTGATTTTTTTCGATCAATCAGTCAAGAATCAAAGGCACAGGGCTAGGTCAAAATTTCGACCCGCGTGTTTGTGTCGCCAAATAACCAAAACAGTTACTATTTGATGTACATCAGACTTAGTGGGTGTGCTGAGTTGAAGATTACCCAAGAGACTGACCTTTATTTAATAATAGAATAGTTGACCAAAGGTCAAGCTTACATGGGAAGGTCAACTTAAACACCTATTTCCGATTTAGATATACGTTTTTTGAGAGATTAAGGATAAAAAGATTCAGTTTTAAGAACAATCAGTTGAAGGTCAAGGTCACTGGGCAAAGTCAACTAAGTTTTGATCTGATCTGAATCACAGTTGGTGAAAGAGATTAATAGTTAGACAAGAATAAAGTTGTTTGACTGTGAGAGTAATCTAGTGAAGGTCAGGGTCACAGGGAAAGTCAAAATTTCACCAGTAGACCACTTCATAGGCACGGGTGTTTCACCCCTTGAGGAGTCTTCTAGCTCCGTTTATAAATCACTATAGTCGCGGTGCGCGAGTCTGAGGTTGTTATTATCGTGCCCTGGCAACCTACCATTCAAAAGTGCGTCTGATTTCGTGTACAATATGAGACGCATGTGATTCGTGTATAATATGTTCGTGTATAATAATATTCGTGTATAATATATTCGTGCATAATAATATGATTTGTGTATGATGTGATACGAAATCGGACGCACTTCTGAATGGTAAGTTGCCAGGGTACGATAATGACAGCCTCAGAGTTGTGCGCCGAGACTATAGCAGGGGTACCCGACATTGCCCGGGTCATAAAGGCGAACACTCAAATCCTATTTGTTGTAGTTCAATCTTTCTACTCCAGAAAGACCACGAACCTCTTTTTTTTTTTTTTTTTTTTGAAGAGGGATTATAAGAGGTCCAGGAGGTCCTGAGAGGAATGAAACAAGTGTTTAGATGTCGTTCGCTTAGAATGGATCTAAAGAGAAGGCTGTATGAGGGTGTTGTGGTACCGACTGCGTTATTTGGGGCTGAAACATGGATTATGGGTATAGCAGAGAGGAAAAGTTTGAATGTAATGGAGATGAGGTGTCTGAGGACTATGTGTGGAGTGACGCGTATGGATCGAGTGTGAAATGATGAAATGCGAAGGAGAACTGGAGTTGTTCGGGAGATGGCTGGTAGAGTTGAGCAGAAGGTGTTGCGATGGTTTGGGCATATGGGGAGAATGGATAATGAGCGATTGGTGAAAAAGATAACTAGATCTGATGTGAGTGGTGTAAAGCTGAGAGGGAGACCACGAATTGGATGGATGGACAGTGTGAAGAGAGCGCTGGATGTGAGAGGGATGTCTGCTGAGCATGGAAGAGTGGCTGTGCGTGACAGAAATAAATGGAGAGAAATTGTGAATGAATAAATGATGACGCAGCCCTGAGGGGATATTCTCCTGCAATCGGTCTGATCAGCTAGTCAGGTCAGGTGCGGGTATGGGGATGGGTCTATTATGATGTGGCAGTGGTAAACCAGCTCTGCTGCTGGGCCCTGCTGCGGATGTCACTGATTGCATTGCGCAGTTGACCCTTGTGCGGTGTGGTGCGGTGAGGATCTGTCCCTTCTCCCCTTTGGGGCTATGATGCAAATGAATGTGTTTGAATGGATGAGTAAATGGGGAGTGTGTCGTCCTGTCTCGGCTACCTCCCTTTCCTTGGGGGAAGCAGCCTAGGTATATAGATAGATAGATAGATTGTGCAGACTAACGGACAGTATTTGTGCACACTTGTTTACTCTTACCGGCGACCTTGAATGACCTCCGACCCGTGACCTCAGATGACCTCGGAGGTCAATCTCACATAGCCTATGTCCGAACTGGAGGTTATGTGAGTCTCCATGACAAAAATTGGGCTGCTGGGTCCAGTCGTTCGAGGGTGTATTACCTGTAACCTCAAATGACCTGCGACCAGTGACCTCAAATGACCTCGGAGGTCAACCTCACATAGCCTGTGTCCAAACTGGAGGTCATGTGACCCTCCATGCCCAAAATTGGGCTGCAGGGGTACCCGGCGTTGCCAGGGACAAAGTGGCAATCGCTCTTTTTTATGAAATTCTATAATGGAAATAAGCTACTGGTAATACTGAAACAGAAGCGACAACTGAATGTCAAGTGCAACGAACATCTGACCGAGTCCTCTGAGTGTTAAACTAACGGCGGTTCAGCTTTCAGGTTGGTGACATTTCATTCTTTCTCTGTTTTACATGAAATGATCTGTATAGTATATTACTCACATGTTTCTTTAAATGTACCAATATTTCGAAGGGTTCTCCTTTTATATTTACCTCCGCCAAGGAGGTTATGTTTTCACACCTGTCCGTTTGTTTGGTGGTTAGTTGGTTGGTTTGTGAGCAAGATTACACAAAAACTATTGGACGGATTTCCACGAAACTTCGTAGAAGAATGTGCCTTGGCTCAGAATAGACTCCATTAAATTTTGGTGCGGATCCGGACAAAGGTGCGATCCAGGATTTTTTTTTTTTTTTTTTTCACTTTCTTTAACATTGCGAGATAGGGTGTTTTTCGACATTTTCGTCAAATTTTCAGTGAATATTGCGTGGATCTTGATGAGAGAAAAAAAATCAGGCATATTTAGGATGTTGGTATCTACGAATGTGTACATTTTGGTGCGGGTGTTACGGCTCATAGGGTTATTAGTTTGATATTGGAGTAGACTTGACTGAGTTGAAAGGAACTGCATGTTGGGCCTTGGCGGAGGTATGCGCTCTACTGAGTGCCATTCTAGTTCAGTATGTTTCCTTCTGTACCATTTCAAACTGAGTACATTGTTCTTTGATTATTACTGATATCCCTACAAAGATTTTGTTCACCTAAGAAGAAACTTCACGTGTCTGAGGGGTGAGATATTGACTTCGTTAAGCCCTTCACTATCGTTGTGTTCTAAGCTGAATCACGAAGTCAGTGTTCTTTTAACGCTTTCCAACATTTTTTTTTTTTTTTTTTTTTTTTTTTGCCCGAGCCCCACAGTTTATAAGAAATAAAGGTATTCACTTGTTATCTCAACCAATGAGGTTATGTTTTACCCCGCCATGGCTTGTTGTCTGTTTGTTTCTCGGTTAGCAGGATTACTCAAAAGGTTAGGAACGGATTTTGATGAAATTTTGTGGAAGGGTGGGCCATGGGTCAAGAAGTAAATGATTAAATTTAGGGGCGGTCCGAATCCGGATCCGGATCCTTTTTAATGGTGATAGAATTGGTAGAGGTATGCACTCTCTGAGCGCTTCAAGTTTATTTACCGTTTCTCTTCATTATCTGCTTCCTACTCTCCCTTTTATCACATTCTCTTTCCTTTTTTAAATAGCATCTGTCTGTGGCTCATCCATTTCTTTCATGTACTTCTTTCTTCATCTCAGTTGTCGGAGGTTTTACTCGTTCGTTATCTGGGACGAAGGAGGAACACCCAGACTTTCCCTTCGTAGATGAGAACGAGTTTAAATAGGTGAAAAAATAGGTGAGAGGCATTATAATTATTTTCTGATCATGGTTCAGTCCGACTACTATATATGACAAGTTTTTTTTTTCTCCTTCAAATAATATCCTTTCTACCTTTGATGATTAATAAATTCATACACAAATTATCGTACAATATGGGTAATGGAAGTTAGTATGTTAGCATATGCTCACCCAGCGCGCGCATACACACACACACACACACACACACACACACACACACACACACACACACACACACACACACACACACACACACACACACACACACACGCACGCGCGCGCGCGCGCGCGCGCAGTTTTATTTTTATTTTTAATTCAAGAAAGATAACACGAAACATAGGAAACACCTAATGGAATACTGTAATTCCAGCTGATATCCGAAGTGTCATTGTTTTTCTTTGTCTTTCCGAGTCTGTATTCTGTTCTTACCTGACGGAACTGGATATCCTTGGCTTGAGTACCAAGTGGTGGCTGCGTGAAATTCGATGAACTGAAGAGGTAGGAATGAATATCCTTGACTACATGCCTAATGAACCCTCCACTCGAACAACATTTAACCATCGGCTGAGCTGAGAAGTATTAGCAACCTTCGTCGTGTCTAAAGAAACACGTTATAGCTGCTGTAACATGCCCGTATACTCTTGTTAACTTATATCTCCTACCACCTGCCTCGCGGAATAAAAAGAGAAATACTAGTGGTCCTAAGTAGAGCATTGCGGGCCGGGATAATATTATTCACTGTTGATTGATGGATTTTAATGTGATAAAAAACCCAACCACATTAATAATTCCTGGTGATGATGTGGTGAGGTGCTACTTTGCTGCTGCTGCTGCTGCCTGGGAATATTACGCTGCTTTCAACAATGAATTTAAGTATAATTTCGGTTGGTGGTGTTGGTTGCTGGGCTGAGAAATTCGGAACGGCTGATGAATTTATGGAAAAATTATTTACAGCTGCGTCTAACGGATGGATAAAAATCTTGGAGGGGGGGATGAGCGATAAAGCAGAGGTGGGGGTAATTTATTATGGGATGTGTGGGAAACTGGCAGCCTGATGTGAATGATGTCTTCACTCCATCATACCACGAACTTTCCAACGCAACCTCCTTAATATCTAGATTAGCGTATGGAAAGCTGATGGATAAATAGGACCAACGCATGTGATGTTTTGGTGGGTGTATCATTAATACGTAGCACCTGAGCTCCGTGGCGGTGCCAGTGTTGGCATAATTGTCTAAGCGGAATCAATTTATCTTGCACCATACAGACCATTATAATCTAAATCTACTTTTACTATCATAACTGTTTTCCCTTTTGTGATTCCTTATTCTCTTTTTTTTCTCGTTATCCCACGCTTCAAGTGAACACTATAATTTGTAGCATTATTTTTTTAAAGCTTGTTTTCCTGTCTCTGATTCCCTGCTGACCTCATTATCCTCGATACCTTTTCTCTCCTCCCAGACAGATGATCCTTATCTTTCAGTTCCACTCATGTCTTTGTTCACTATATATCGTCAATCCTTCCTTATACTCAGCAGTGTATTTCCTTTTCCTCCCCACTTCATTCTGTTTCCATTACCTACTGTCTCACTCTCCAGGCTCTATATTTTAAATTCTTTTCTCGTTTTCCATCCCCCCCCCTCTCTCTCTGATGAATATCTCTTCCTTTCCTCGTCACCCCTCTTTCTTTAATTGCTATGGTTTCCTCCTTTTTTGTCACGCTCTTTCCCTTTAACCACTTTTCCTTCTTTTACATTCTTCTCGCAAGGTCTCTCTCCCTTTTCTGCCTTCTTTTCCTTTCCTGTTTTACACTCTTTTTCACTTCTTTTCTCGTTCCCTGTTTCCATTATATTTCGCACACCTTTCCTCTTTTCGCATTTTCCTCCTCCATTTTCAGTCCGATTCTCCTTCCTTTTCTCTGCTTATTTTTCTCTTTTCCCACTCTTTCTTCTCTCTCATTCTCATTTGGAAACATATATAAAAAGGGAACTGCTACAGTTAAGTTACACAAAGACTCGGAAATAATTAAGACTGTGAAAGGCGTGTCTCAGGGAGATACGGTTTCACCAAAATTATTTACTGCATGCCTTGAAAGCATTTTCAGAGAGTCAGAATGGGAGAAAAAAGGAGTAAACATTGATGGCAGTGGGTTGGTTTAAGGGATGAGCTGTCAGATGCGGAAGATGTATAAATTCTGCGTCTCTCAGCTCTTTCGCCGTCTTGTCAACAGACACTCATAAATTCACATAGATGAGGCAGTTAGTAAATCACGCGTATACTGATGAACGCTGAGGTAAGGGAGTGATGTGAAATGATGCTGACGGGATTTATGATTGCTTGAATGGAACGCCGAATAATTTTACCCCTTTGCTGAAGTGACATAATATGTTAATGAATGAAAAGCTGATATTCAGTAACCTGAGAAAAAAAACTCTAGTAATGAACGGATTAATGCGAGCTGCAGTATATGTAACCCCCTCGTCATCGGAAAGCGTATCTAAAACTCAGTATAGTCGCGCGAAACTAGCAAGAGTATAATTAGATATAAAACTTTAGCGAACTGTACGAGTTTCTCACCGCGAGGATACCGGCTGACTTTATTTTCGGTTTAAGAGAGCCTTTTTGAATTGCTGAGGTTCGCTAGAGCCTTCAGTGCCCCCTCTTTACTAAGGCATTCTTCTAAGTTGAATAAAAATGTATAGTAGCGGTGTAACTGTTAAATAGCTAGTTTGCTAGCCAGTCAGACAAGTATGTACATACATTTTTTTTTTTTTTTTTTTTTTTTGTGTCCGACTCTGGGCAAAGGCTTCAGGGCCTATATCTTGGGGGCAGTAGCCTATCCCAAGGCCCAGTAGTCCTCCTACACCTCCACATGTCACCACTTCGGCGCTAACACCCACCGTCCATATTGAATACATGCTAGGGCTGTCTCATACAGGACTGGTGTACTGGTATTAGCGGGGGTATTTTTACGACATGTCGGCGGGTCATCTGGTAGATCAGGAAAGTCTGCTTTTAATGAAATTCAAATCCTTAAACTGTCCCCTGCCCCAGCCAGGATTCGAACCTGGGTCCATCAGGACTGCAAGCCGCCTCTCTACCGATTCAGCCACCGCCTCCCCCATGCATACATACGCAAATGCATAAATAGATAAACAGAGAGACAGAAAAGTAAGTGCAGTTACGTCCTAATACAACAATGTTTAGAAATCCAATATTAAGCTTCTTTATTGTGCAAATCTGAAAAACGCTGAGCTAATCCGTACGGGTCATTTGGGTCACGCTCCATGCAGAGGTAAGACAGAAAGCTTGAGCCATATACAAATTAGGGCACGAGACAATACATACCTCTCTCTACAATAATCTCTTACACTACCGCTTATATAATTATCCCATTCTCTGGGCTCGTGAAAAGGTGAAAAGGGGGAATCCACAGAATGACCCAGCATACACTACTCAATATACCCGAGGTGACGGAGAGCAAGAGAGGCACGCCAAAGATTGGTACACAGAGAGAGACACGGCGAGATATCCAAGTCATTAGCTTCCTGCTCCTTTCTCTCCAAGTCATTACCACAGGCCTACACAATCACATTTACCAACCCAATTGCAGTAAGAAGAAAACAAAATATGTTCTTTGGATGTAGCTGTCTATGTTGGGAAGGAATGGATGAGCAATTTTTTAAGACATAAGTGGAACAGCATAAATGGAGGAAAACAAGATACTTGGAAGAAATAATGCAAAATATTGAGCGACGGAACGCATTTGAAAATAGGAATGTGGAAAAGTAGAGTGGAAGCATGCCCGATGTGAGGAGAAAAAAATGAAACACTAAAGGTCCGCGACCTCTCTAATAAATTATGCTCATGGATTGTTGATTGGTTAACGAATCGCAAGCAGAGTGTAGCAATAAATTAAGGACCATTAATGTGTGTAGAAGTAAAAAGCAGAGTTCCTGAAGGGTCAGTTCAAGGACCAGTTCTTTTCACAATTTGTATCAATGATATAGAATTTTGAGTCTTTTCTAAGGCAGTAATACTTGCAGATGACACGAAAATTGGAGGCAAACTAAATACGAAAGCAGACTGTGAGTCTATACAAAACGATCTGGATCAGTTAGTGGTCTGGAGTGAAAAATGATATGAAACGTATTTTACTTTAATGTTAGGTAATGTACTTTAGCGACAAAAATATTAAATATGATTACCGCATAGTCAATACCCCACTGACGGAAGTAAAAGACGAGAAGTATGTAAGAGTTATTATCAGTAACGACCTCAAAAACTCAAAACATTGTATAGCAACCTGTAACAAGGCAAACAAAATGCTCGGCTTCATCGCAAGGAACTCGGATCATAGAACGCTTTATACGTCATTAGGTAGACTGCTCCCAGAATACCGTGTACAGCAATGGTCCCCCAATATCATTATGGACGAAGACAGTCTCGAGAGTGCAAGGCAGAGCCACAAAAATGATCCTATCACCTCAAGATTTACCTTACGAAGAGCGACAAAGGATGCTAAATATACTCTCTCTCTCTCTCTCTCTCTCTCTCTCTCTCTCTCTCAAAAAAAAAAAAAAAAAATCAGAGGAGATCTAACAGGAGTATTTAACATTTTTTAAGCTTTTGACTGTGTCAGATTCGATAATTTGTTCGAAATACAAATTGATAATGTGACTAGGCTTAATGGAATGCAATTTAAGATATGTAACACTAATACGAGTATAGGGGAAAATTACTTTGATATTGCCGTAGTACAACAATGGCACAGGCTACCGGCAATAGTAGGTAGTGGATAATTTATTGGTACGTTTGAAATTCGGCCTGATAAATATGTTGAGACTATATACCATAACTAACTTAGTGCTGTTTATTTCCAGGTTGTAGTGAATGCTGACGACTGGGAGACGTTTGATTAACAACGAGAAAATTCGACGACTGTATTTGTTTTTCTGTACATATCTGTAGAACACAAATTATATAGTGCATATTTGATCCTCTTCTGCCTCCCATACAAAAATGTTCATATTTATTCTTTCCAACAATAACATTTTTAAAAATCTTTTTTGAGTGGGTTTGCGACACAACTGAGGCAGTGTCAGTGACTTGTCGTGCACCAGATGGGTGGTACTGCACATGATGACTGCTCTGCTCTGCTCTCGATCATAATCACAAATACATTCTTTGTTATAATACTCTCCACATTATATCTGAGACCATACTGTGTTTTGCTTTCTTTCTTCTTTCTTCTAAGCGATTTTCAACTTAATGCCTTTGCTTCATTTCATCACCAGTAAGATTCTAAGTAGGCACAATTTGCTCCATACCCCCAGACAGCTTTTCCACATTCTTGTTTTGATTTTTTGTTTGGACCTTTAAAAGCGCAGTATGAGGACAAAGACCAAAAGATAAAAGCTTACAAATTATGCGATCCCGTGTAACTGCATGTTTATTATTAGTAATGGCAATTTGCATAGAAGCATGTAAGAGTACGGCAGCTTTGTGGAGACCATCCTCCATTCCTGTGGTTATGTTGGTAGTTTTTAATTGCTTTACTTAATGAAAGCTAATAATATATTCATAGCTGGGGGTCAGATCATACTGCGGAAGGCTCACAAAGTACTGACACTTAAACATACAATACAAATTAACATCTTGTAAGCCTTATTCATATATTAACAATACTTGTTCTTTTCATATGATACAGATTAATGCAATTTAATATAAAATGGTTTCCACTGTTTCAGGTAATTGGTTGTGTAGTACCTGGTTATTGTATGTAAGTACGAATATATCTGTATCTAGTCCATGGATTGTTGCCTCATTAAAAGTGTGGTTGCTTGTTTCAACTATCGGTTTTATATCACATAAATTTCCCGTGCAGTATTTGAATTATATTCTTTCTCAGTTTCACCTATGGCCCGGCCTCCACTATAGGTGGAGGAAATCTTAAAACGAACGAACGAACCTGCGGCAAAATTACGGATTTCTAAGGATCTCGGTGAGTTGCTTCCTCAGGTTTATAGGGAATCTTTGAATGAACAGCTTGTTCTTATGTCTTCATATCTGAATCGCGTGACCAAGGAAATTTACGTATCTGTTAGATTAATGAATGATTGTCTTACGAGCATTTTTTTTTTTTTAAGATCACTATATTTTTCCCTTGTATTCTTCAGTAGTGAAAAAATTGGGACTGTGACGACAAAATGCTATTTTTCTTCTTACAGTCGTGCGTTCGTTCCATTATCGCACTTTCCCTAAATATGGCAAACTATGGTATCGAAGATAATAACAGCGTTTTATGACCTTTCCTCATTTTTTCTGCCTTGCAATAAATCACTCTTCTCTAACAGTGGCAAAATTTAAGAGATGGCAGTGATAAGAACATTTTTCTTTGTAATTATCGTATTTTCTATCCCGACTTACTACAGAATTATACAAGATGGCAATTGATTGAACATTCTTCCATTTGCTGTCGACACAGTTCTTTTCAGTGACCAATGAGAGAATCACAAGAAGTAATTGCTGATATGACTAGAGAGATTCTGGAAGGAGTAATAGAAGTAGTCGTGAGTTATGTTTAACAGAAATCTGCAGTCACCTCCAGCAAAACTGGTGATTAAAAACTACAACCTGCTTAAGATGACTTGTTGTTGTTGTTGTTGTTGTTGTTGTTGTCATAATATTTGTCCTATGACCTCAGTGGGAGGGAGTGTGTCTTTAGGATCGTACTGACAGGTAGGTTTCTTCCCATGGAACAGCTTAGCCATATTTCAGTTTACTAAATCCTTCAGTCCAGTGACAGGCGCTGTAGAGGGACGAATTCGTACAGCGTCACTGACACACCTGGGCGACTCCGCTGTCCTGTTGTGCAAACACCCCTCAACTCCCTTCCCATACCCTGAAAGGAGAGATGATGAACTACAGGATTGGGACAGGTTCAGCCTGCAATCTGCTGGGTTTACATTTCAGATTCCCTGGGTTACAACAACATCAACAACTACAATCAGGTGACGTACTACCTTATTTTATTCTCGTTACCTCCAAACGATTTTATTCACCTTACGTGAGACCTTATACAGTATAGTAAAGGGAAAAGTTAAGGCTATGTCTAGCTCATTTTGTTCAAAAAGTCTTCCTTAAATTTACTTAAATCTTTTGGAAGTAACAAGAATGAAAGTAAAGTATATATCAGATTAAGAGATGAAAAGGCATTGCCTCATTTGCCGCATGAGAAATTATTATATATATATATTTTTTCGACAAATTAGATGCAAGGTACTAATCATTTTTTTAAATCTAGCTGTTCGGTGGCATTAAACGCCTAAGTGTACATGTTCATGACTGTGAAGTGGAGTCAGGATTTCGGGGGCCTGAATAGTGAGTGAATGAGAGTGTGGCTCAGTCAACTGGGCAGACTTTTGATAAGTTTCTTCTTCCATCACATTCTTTCCCTTGCTCTGTGGACTCTGCCTCACGCCATCCTTGTGTTGGAAATGTCTAGACGGTGACGATGATGATCATTTTTACAACTGCGTAACAATTTCCCAGCTAAATGAATAATATCTTATTTTTACCTTGGAAAAGTGATTTGCAAATTTGTTCAGCCGCATTTGTAATAATTATTACAAAGTATTACTTCATTTTTCTCTTTGTTTGATTAAACTTAAACCATTTTCATAAATGTTTATTTTCTCATTTCCAGATTTAACCAAGCATAGTTCAACTAATTAAATATTGCATGTTGCCAAGAGCAAAATGGAAACTTTCTCTCACAAAGCTTGTATTAAGAATACATTTACACAAATCCCACATTTCTAGGCGTTATGTAGGTATAATTGGCAGTTAGTCTCATTTCGAGTGGAGCATGGAGTGAGTTGCAATGTTTCGCACATAGTGTCCTCGCATATTTGTTCTATATTTTGCCCCGCCTCCCCTCTTGCACCTTACAGTATCTCATAACTGCTCCCCATCGCTGCGTATTTTTCACGTCCTTAATCTCTTTATTCCTTCCCACTTTTTTTTAATTCTCTCTCTCTCTCTCTCTCTCTCTCTCTCTCTCTCTCTCTCTCTCTCTCTGAATACAGTGGTTTAACCTCACCTGGAACAGGATGCTAGAATTGTTCCACCATTTTCACCTGAATAAATTTGTCTGGTGGCATAATACTAGAGTTATTCAGACCACGAAAGGGTTATCAATAAAAGTATGAACCCTCAGATTTATTATTTCCTTCCGCTACATAAAATCGCCTGGCGTTAGCTGGAATATAAGGCATTAAATACCCTTACGCTGAAAGTGTTATCAGTGATCGTATTAGCCACTTAGTTTTCTGTGACGCACTGTCAGCTGAATGAAGCCGTCTGGCATTAGGTGTAGTAGAATACTAGAGTTGTTCTTACTGTGAGATGGGTAACAGCAATAACGTTATTTCTCCCAGGCTACTATGACACTATCGTCGTTACTCTAGTTAAACGCTATGATCGTGCATACCGACATTACCTGGGTCCCAGGATGGCCACTTTCCCTGTTGGGAGAAGGCCTCTGGGATCCCATTTTACCCAGTGAACCTATGTTCCTCCCCGGGCCCATTTCCCCACGGAAATAATTCCCATGGACCCAGTCCTACAATGGACCTAATTTCCCACTACCTACCCATCCATCCACCCCCACCCACTCGCCCACCCGCCTTCCCACCCATTTTGCCCACCCATCCACCTACCCACCTTCCCAGCAACCCTGCCCACACACTCACCCATATTAACTCACCCAAACTACCTCCTCACTCACCTACCCATTTTGCCCTCCCCCCCTCTCACCCACTCATCCTTCCTCGTTTTTCTCACCCACCCAGTCTTGCCCATCCTACCCACCCACCCGGCCCCACCACACCAACCCAACCACTCTCCTTACTCCTCCATACCCATCCATCCACATAACCCTTTCTCCGTCCACTCATCGGACCCATTGTAGCTAATGATATGGTTGTAGAAGTTAAAAAAAAACAAAATTCTGCAGTAATTGACTACCATGATTCACCACAGTGGCATGATTAACTCTAATTAGTGTTAATTTTGGCCATCAGGGGCTCCACTTCAGCAACTGTAATGTACACAATTAAATTTGCCGTAAATAGTTATACCTGTTAGAGCTGTTTCGAGAGTTCTCTATGGTATTTCCATAGAGGACAGAGACAGACAAACGGAAAAAAAGACGTTCTCTTTATATATATATATATATATATATATATATATATATATATATTTATATATAATCAGATTAACTGATGAATCATATAACTGAAGACAATGAAGGTTATTCAGATTGACTGAAGAATCATACGGCAAAATCAAAACTAAGTTCAATTGTGTAAATCACAATTGCTAAAACTTTGCGAAATGTTACTAAAACAGCAAAACAGTGATTTTTCTTTGTGTCCCTGTGTTGAGCCATGCTGGAACTACACGTTTTTCAGTGCGTCTAGTGATGTTTTTAAAGCATCGGAGCGGAACTGGCAGGGCTAGCGACACAGGATGGATGAACAATGTGCAAATTTGTACTGAAGTAGTCTGAGACCATAATTCAGATTAATTGATGATTCATATATATATATATATATATATATATAAATGAAGTAGTCTGAGACCATAATTCAGATTATATATATATATATATATATATATATATATATATATATATATAAATGAAGTAGTCTGAGACCATAATTCAGATTATATATATATATATATATATATATATATATATATATATATATATATATATATATATATATATGAATTATCAATTAATCTAAATTATGGTCTCAGACTACTTCAGGATAAATTTGCACATTGTTCATCCATCCTGTGTCGCCAGCCCTGCCAGTTCCGCTCCGACGCTTTAAAAACATCGCTAGACGCACTGAAAAATGTGTAGTTCCAGCATGGCTCAACATAGGGACACAAAGAAAAATCACTGTTTTGCTGTTTTAGTAACATTTCGCAAAGTTTTAGCAATTGTGATTTACACAATTGAACTTAGTTTTGATTTTGCCGTATGATTCTTCAGTCAATCTGAATAACCTTCATTGTCTTCAGTTATATGATTCATCAGTTAATCTGATTATTTTCTCTGAATCCAACTCTCAGATTTACAAGAGAGCTTCTGCACGCCCTGCCTGCACCGCTTGCCTGCCCTGTTCTGTTCCGACGCTACAGAAAAGGTCGTCAGATACATCGAAAAACCTGTAGTTCCAATTTGGACCAAGAGAGGAACATTGAAAAAATCTACCTTTTTACAATTTTCGCAGTTTTGCAAAAGTTTCTGCGACAGTAGTGTACACATCTAAATTCACTGTAAAAAGCATCTGTTTGAGCTTTTTAGAAAATTCTATATGCATCCCGCGGTTTCCATAGAGGCCAGACAATCATTTTGTTTTATATTTTTATGGAGAGAGAGAGAGAGAGAGAGAGAGAGAGAGAGAGAGAGAGAGAGGGAGAGAGAGAGAGAGAGAGAGAGAGAGAGAGAGACAGACAGACAGACAGACAGACAGACAGACAGAGAGAGGTAAAATTTGGGGGTTTGACTCTGAAAACAGGAGTAAGGTAAATAGAACTTTCTTTCTTTTTTGTTTATTTCACTTTGGTTTGCTTCATTATTAACCCGTTTCGCAACTGCCCACCTCCCTTTCATCACTTCCGTCATTCCGTGACTTCCCCTCCCTCATTTTTTACATTTCCTTCCTCTTTCACTTCCCTCTTCCCTCTCCATTCTCTTCCAATATCCAGTCAGCCTCGATTTTTTATTTAATTCACTTATTCTTTACCTTTCCTCTCTCCACCCTCGTCGTTCATCCACCTTCCTCTCCGTTTTTCCTTTTCCTTCTTTACCCGTGAGCTTTTCCTCTTTCCCTCGTTCCAATGCCAGCCTCTCTTTTTTTCCCCATCGCTTTCTCTCTAGTATTTTCGTGCTTCCATTACCCCCGTCCTTTTTCTGTGAGCAGTTTCTTTTCCCTTTCTAAAAAAATTTCTTACTACCCATTCGTTTCCCGACATGCCATTGCTTTCTTTTTTTATTTTCCTACTGTTACGTCTTCTTTACTTCTTTGCACATAATCAATAACTGTCCCTGTTTTCACTATCCAAATATTCCTTTACTTCCTTTTCCTCTCCCTTCCTCCTCCTTTTCCTCTACCTTCAGATTCTCTCTCTCCCCTTTCTCGCCTCAGTTCCTCTTGCTTTCCTCTCTTCCTTGAATCCCTATACTTTCTTTCCATGCTAATGCTTCGCAACCATTTTTTTCTGTAATATTGTCTTTTTCACTATTTCATGCCGGTGACATTTGAAATAATTGGTGGGTATGCGAATCCTTCCTACTTTGCCATCCCTGCTTTTAATTGAGAGAAGAGTATGTACCCTACAATAACCAACCTCAAAATAATACTATAAATTCTTGCGGTTAGTTTTCCTTGTACATACAAGTGTTTGTACACCATCCTTCATTTTCCTTTTCTCTCACTTTTATTCTTTCTCCCTCCTTCCCTTCCTACCTCCTTACTCTTCCTTCTCCCTTACATATATCCCTTCTCATTATGTTCCTCCATTTTCTCTTTCCTTTCTTGCCTCCTTCTCTCTCCTCACTCATCCATTCAACACATTCTTCAGTTCTTCGTCTTTCCCCAGCCATCATTCACCTCTCACACGCCTTTTCTCACTTCCTTTCCTTTCGTATCTCATCTCCTTCATTCTTTTTCCCTGTCTTCCCTACATCCCCTCTTCCTTTGTCAATCCCCTTTTCAGTTTTTCTTATTTCTCATCGATTCATCATCCATCACACACACTTCCTCCAATCCTCTCCCCGATTTTCTTTCTCCTTCCCTTTATCCTAGCCTTCCTTCTTCTGCACCTCCCTCCCTCCTATCCTTTTTCCCTCTCCTCAGTTCCTTCTCTTCCCCACCCATCCATCACCCCTCACACACCCTACCTTCCTCTTACTCACTTCTCTGAGTTATTCCTCACTCTTTATCTCTCTCTTCCATTATTCATATGCATGCCTTCCACTCCACTCCTCGTGTCCCCGTCCCTCTCACATTCTTCGCTCTTATTACATTTGGTTCTGTTCATTGTTTGCTGTCTTTCAATTTCACGCAGTATTTCGCGTCTCTCTCTCTCTCTCTCTCTCTCTCTCTCTCTCTCTCTCAACACACACACACACACACACACACACACACACACACACACACACACACACAAAGTTTTGCCGCACTTTCTCTTCTTTATTCCTCCTTTCTCTTCACCTTACTCAGCTTTCGCTCTCTCTTTTCAGTATCTGACAGTCCCTCACTTCTGTATCACCTCTTTTCACCATTTTCTCTTTCCCTCCCCTTCGTCTCTCACTCACTCACTCTCCCTTGTCCCTCCCTCACATACCCTCTCACTAACCCTTCTCCCATTCACTCACCCTCGTCCCTCTCACAAACGCCATCGCCTTCTCTCTCACTCTCACTCAGCCTCTTCTCACTCTTACCCACCCTCTTCTCTGTTGCACTCATTCACCCTCACTTCTCTCTCACTCTCACCCTGCTCTCACTCTAATTCACCCTCGTCTCTGTTTTACTCATTCATCCCACTTCTCTCTAACTCATCCACCCCATTTCTCGCACTCATCATTGTCCTTCTCCCAGTCACCCATATTTAATAAATCGAGAAAGCCTCCTGTTAAAGAGTATGGTGTGAAGGCAGTACTAACTCCTCAATTTCGATTAAGTCTAGCCTGGTCTCAATATAACCTTCTACGGATGGTAAGAACAGACTAAAAATGTTCTCACTTAAATCATGTGGCTAACTCCTCTCCCTCCCTTACTAACCTTTCTTCCTCTCTCATACCCCCTCGTTCCTTTCTCACGCTCGTTAATTTCCCACTCACTCACTCACTTTCATTTCTGTCTCTTGCTTGCACCTCTCTCACTCTCGTCACTCTGTCATTCATTCACCCTCATCTCCCCGTCTCTCACTCCTCCCCCTCTCATTCCCTTCGTCCCTCTTTCATTTACCTTATCCCCTATCTAACTCACCCATCCTCTTCCCTCTTACTCTCAGTTACATTACTCGTTTCCGTCTCACCCGCTCTATTCCCTCACGCACTTTCGTTCACTTACTAGCTTCCTCCAATTCTCACTCCACACACACACACACACACACACACACACACTTATACTCATCTCCCTTATCCTCTTCACACACACACACACACACACACACACATTCTCTCTCTCTCTCTCTCTCTCTCTCTCTCTCTCTCTCTCTCTCTCTCACTGTCAGCTGTCTGTCTGTCTGACGAATGATACCTGATCTCTCACGTGTGTTTCCCGGGAGAGCAGCTCGGTGATCGATGTTGTTTTGCCTACGAAAAACAAAAGAGGCTGACACTATACACTGCGCATGATGGATAGCTATAGATATCGTGGGCCCGTGCTTGGAATTTGTTGTCTTATTAATCCCTGAATCCAGATCTGAAAGGTGTTTTTTTTTTCTTTTTACGTATTTTACACGTCATAGTTATACTTTTCCTTCCTAATTTGGCGATACTGGAATAGCAACCCATGTTTTTATTTTAGTGAGTTTTGTTTAAGCTGTTACAATCCATTAGTTCCTCCAAACCTCAGGAGGTTTTCCACTGACAAGTGAATTCTTCTTGAATTGGGTCGAGCAAAATTGATAATTCGTTTTCGTGGTTTAAGGGTTACATTGAGAAAGTTTCCTAATCTTCAGGCATACTCTTTGCAAGACCTGATGTCATCTTCTGACGGTAGCTAGAGTTAGGAAAAAATAAGTAGTCACCATGAGAATTAGTTGTTTATGCAGTTCTGTGGCACTGTTTTACCTTACTTTGTTTTCTGCTGTGAATGACAATGACTAGGCTGGACGAGTGCATTCATTATCCAATAGGAGTGGAAAAGGGGAAATACTAACAACTTTATTTTGTGAGGAATGCATTCTCTTCGACTTCTACCATGATATTTCCTCGAAGAATGTCCTCTGCCTTGTAAATGACCGCTTTAGCCCAGGCAAACAGCGACGGTGCATCTGCGCCGCCACACTGTTCGCATTGCGGTGAGTCATAAAGCACCCACCCTGCCAACACTGAAACAGCAAAGCCCACACAGACCTGATAGTGAAGAGAGAGAGAGAGAGAGAGAGAGAGAGAGAGAGAGAGAGAGAGAGAGAGAGACTTTTACACTTATACCATTTCTAAAAGACTAATGTATAAACAAACCTAAGGAGTGGCAATGGAATCCCCTCTGCGTCAAACTTTTGCTAATGCATTTCGGTTATCATGAAAAGCCTTGGCAACAGAACTGTCCATTGATTATAAACGTTAACAATATTGTTGGTGTGTGGATGAGGTATTTATTCTTAAAGAGAAGGGTCATGTCACAAAATTTTAAAGTGCCTAGACAAACAATACGGGAATACCTTATTTGGTATGGAAGCAGAAAAGATTTTTTTTTTTACTTAAAATTAGGAAAAATAAATAGAAAATTTTGTTTCTTCATTTTTGCAAACTAACTTTTCTGGTTTGGGCACCAGTTTCTATTGTTACTGTTAATTTAATTTCAGGATCATTGCCATAAAAACCTTGCTACAAAAAGCCTGTTTCCTTGTTCTAATCTTCATCTGTTTCTTGAAGAAATGGTATATTCAAAGAAGCGCTTTACAGAAAATGGGTACCGTACTGTGGAACACTGACCGGATGGTTGGGACATTAGAGGATAGCAAGTACAAACCTAAGCAACCAGTATCAAACGTACACTGAATGTAATGTATTTCAAGATTCCATGCTTGGATGATGTATCAGAGAAAATCCGGAAAGAACTTTAAGCCTTGTGCATTACGGAGGTTATTCTCTCGGGCATGGAAGCATACATTCCTTTCTCATACCCTTTGACTAATACAAGAAAGCCTTGGTTTAATCACGCTTATTCTAATGCTGTCCACAACAAGGAGAGGGCCTATAAAAGGTACCGGAGCCAACCCACCCCTAATTCACATCTTTTCTATGTTTCTGCCCAGAATCGTGCTACGTCTGTTCTTCGCTCTGCTAAAAATATTTTCATCCGTAATAAATGCTCTCAATTCTCCAACTCGAATTCTTCCCGCTCCTTCTAGCACCTTGCCAAAAACCTTTCTAACAACTTTACCTCATCATCCTTCCCTCCATTTTTCTACTCTGATGTTTCTGTAGCTATTTCTTCTACTGATAAAGCAGATCTCTTCGCTCAGACTTTCTCCTCCAATTCCACCTTAGATGATTCCGGTGCTGTTCCTCTGTCACTTCCTCCCTCTGACTTCCTCATGGCTGACATTAAAATTTCTTCAGCTGATGTATTTTCTGTTATCACAGACCTTAGTACCAACAAGGCATATGGGGCTGATAGAGTCCCTCCTGTTGTCCTCAAGAACTGTGCTTCTGTGCTTACACCCTGCCCAGGTAAACTCTCCCGCCTTTGTCTTTCAGCTTGTACCTCTCCATCTTGCTGGAAGTTTGCTGTCATTCAGCCAGTCCCAAAGAAGGGTGACCATTCCTAACCCTCTAACTATCGTTCAATTGCTTTAACATCCTGTATCTCAAACGTTTTCGAGTCAAGTGTTAATAGCAAAATTTTAAAACATTTTTCCTATTACAACCTTCTTTCTGATCGTCAGTATGGGTTCCGTCAGGGACGCTCCACTTGCGATCTTCTCACCTACCTTTCTGACTTCTGGTCATCCTCCTTTCGGGACTTTGGCGAAAGCTTTGCCATTGCACTTGACATCTCAAAGGCTTTCGATCGAGTCTGGCATAAATCTTTAATTTCCAAACTGCTCTTTTACAATTTCTATCTTTCTATCTGTGCCTTCATCTATAGCTTCCTTTCTGGCCGGTCTATAGCCGCTGTTGTAGACGGCCATCGTTCCTCTCCTAGATCTATCAACAGTGGTGTTCCTCAGGGCTCTGTCCTTTCACCAAGTCTTTTCCTTTTATTCATCAATGACCTTCTAAGCTGTACATCTAACCCTATCCACTCATACGCTGATGACTCCACCCTTCACCTTTCCATTCGGTTCCCGCAACGTCCATCTCAGCAGTGGGATGAGGCTATGGCACACCTAATGTCTGATTTGGCTCGTATCTCTGACTGGGGTAAAAATAATCTGGTTGTTTTTAATGCATCAAAGACTCAGTTCTTACACTTATCAACCCGACAAAATCTTCCACAGGTGTACCCACTAATGTTTAATAATATTCAGCTTAATCCTGCATCATCCTTGAACATGCTTGGGGTTTCATTTACTCGGGACTTATCTTGGAAATATCATATTACCTCTCTTGTAAAATCTGCTTCAAAGAGATTAGGTGTGCTAAGCCGACCCCGTTCCTTCTTTACCCTTGCACAATTGTTGTCTCTATACAGGGGTTTTATCCGCCCTTGTGTGGAGTACAACTCTCATGTGTGGGGAGGCTCCCAACATGCAGCTCTTCTCAATAGGGTAGAGTCAAAGGCTTTTCGTCTCATTAACTCTCCTCCTCTTACTGACTCCCTTCAACCTGTCTCTTCGTCGCACTGTTGCATCTTTATCTCTTTTCTGTCGCTACTTCAATGGTCACTGCTCCTCTGAATTGTCTGCTTGCATTCTTCCACCTCTACGACGAGCGCGTAGCACCCGTCTAGCAGCAAACTCTCATCCCTTTTCTGTCCAACTCTCTAATGCAAGAGTTAACCATTACTCCCAGTCCTTCATATATGCAACAGGTCAACTCTGGAACTGTCTCCTTCCGTCTGTATTTCCTGCTACCTATGATCTCCAGTCTTTCAAACGAATTGTGTCCATTCATCTCGAAATGATCGGATCCTGAATTTGGCTCTCTCTTGTATTTTGTTTTTCTCTTGGAAGGAACAGTTATTGCGGGCTTGTGGCCTTTGGTTCCTTCTTCCTAGCATAAAAAAAAAAAATGGTCTTCAGATTTGTGCCTGTAAATTCCGTTAAAACTAGCTCTTTCTTCATATTAAAGACCGTATGTTGACTGGCTTACGTTCGTCTGTTGTTTATAATTTTCTCTGCTCCAGAAGCCTAGCAGGGTATATAGGCGGCACATTGCAGGTCTATAAAACCAGAACACGAGCACCTGGGTCAGTGGAGCAAAATCGGTCGTAAACGGTCCACACACACTGAGCAGTACGAGACACATGTTGAAAAATTTAACGATATTAGAGTTCATTTACATCAGGACTCTCAAGCATACTCTCGGCAATGGCTCAGCAGTCCCGTTATACTAACTATAGAGAGCTTATGGGGCCTCTCCGTATAATTATGTATTTTTGTGCATTTTTTAATGGTTATGTATATAATTATTTATTTACTTTCGTCTTAAGTTTTAGCCACTGATATTGACATAAAATGTATGTCAAAACGTCTGGCAGAAAGAAAATAAAGATGTTTGTTCATAACGGCCTTGGTGACTGTACTCCTCTTCAAGCTGAGACTTCCCAAGAATACGCCTATAACTGACTTGTTTGCGTCAGTATATTACGCTTGTGTGTCTAGCTGTGACTTATATGTTTGTATGTGGCGCTAATGTGTATAGGTGTCGCTTGTATGTGTGTGTTTATGTGAAAATAGTGGATATTATTTGCTTTTTTGTACATGTATTATTTCGACTGTGAATGTAGAAATGGCTTGTATATATGTGTATAATTATCGCTTATGTGGTTGTAATTGTGACTCATACTGGTGTGTCTATATGACCTTTTTGCATATGACTTGCTTTTGTGTGTATGTACAATGACTCTTGCTAATGTTTATGTGGCTTAAGTGTTTTTATAATTGCGACCTGTATATGTCTATACGAATTATCTGTGAATGTGACTGTAATCTTTGTGTGTGTGTGTGTGTGTGTGTGTGTGTGTGTGTGTGTGTGTGTGTGTGTGTGTGTGTGTGTATGTGTGTGACTTGCTTGTTTTTATTTGTACATGGCAGGTATGGATATTAATGTGGCTAGTATGTGTGTGTGTGGTATTTATGTATGTAACTGACTGGCTTGTACTGGTGTGTTCATTGCCTTTATGGATGGACATTTGTCTTATATGTGTGTCTGCCACCTGTATGGGTTTAGATTTAGCTTCTGTGTATGTGTAAATGGTCAATGTGAGTATAACTGTCGCTAGTATGTGTCTAGTATGATATGGTTAGTATATGCGTGTGTACTGGTATGCGAATATGTATTTTTGTGTACTGAAGAAACGGAGACTATTTTTCTTCTTTGGAGGGAACAATTTGTGGGCTTCTAGTCTTTGGTTCCTTCTTTCTTGCATATTAAAAATACGTTTCTGTGCTTATATATGTATACTGTATGTTTGGGTGTGTAAGTGCTTGAGGATTCTTGTATTTTTTGTGTAATGACCTTTGTGGACATAGCCGTGTTTTGTACGTATGTGTATATACGATCTGCGTTTATTAGCCCTCCCTGTGGTTGACTGCACACACTCAAGCAAGGAGGAGAGGGCTGATAGTTCCCGTGGACGAGGGTGCTCCAGTATTCAAGCCATGTCGTATTTCCTGGGGTCTTTAACACAACACCCAATTCAAACTGCATAATTATGGGAAATTCCCTCTGGGTGAATGGTTAATTTAATATGTAAATCTGTAATTGGATTCACCACGTAAGGAGCCAGAGAAGGAAAAAGGGGAAGTAGAGGGCGTAGGAAAAAAGGTAAAGGCATTCAGTATGTAAATAAGATAAGCTGAGGAAATGTGAAGCAGGATAAGTACACAAATACTAGATTTCTGTTACCTTAACAACACTCCGTCCGGATGCAAGCAGCCTACAGGAGAAACTAAAGCGCTCCGAACGACATAAAGAAGAATGAAATAAGAGGCTTTGTATTAACTCTATAAAGCAGGTTTGTCTATCACAGTAAAATGCTACATTTAACTCCTTCAACACGATAACGTAATTAGAAATACCATTGTCTCTTTCAGTTGTATGTGGCTTAGGAGAGTTTCCGAACTGGCGGTTTCCAGTTAGGTTTCGTTAACTCTGTTATTACGACATGTGCCTCCAGAGCTTAATAAAATCATCTGATAGTGGCAACAATAAATATGATAATGACGTCCTTGGGATCATGATGTGAGTGAGATTTGTTAGTCTTGAAATCATGCGTGCAATAAATATATATATATATATATATATATATATATATATATATATATATATATATATATATATATATATATATATATATATATATATATATATATATATATATATATATATATATATATATATATATATATATTTTCCTCCCTGGGGAAGGGGGAATAGAATGCTTCCCCAGTATTCCCTGCTTGTCGTAAGAGGCGACTAAAAGGGACACTTTTATCTACATTCTTTTTGCTCTCTTTCTTTCCTTTGTACTTTGTCTGTCCAAACCCTCTGCATTTTACTTTCATTTAGTTAATTTCCTCTCTCCACTGTCTGGTTCCTGCGAGTCACTGGCATTGGCTCCAGGGTAAAATATTTTTCTGCCTAAGAAATTTTGATGAACTCTGGTTCCGTGCAGCCCTTAAGTGGGGAGGGGGTACTAAGAATCCCACGGTGTAGAAATAAGTTTATACATCCAAAAAGAACCTTAAGAATAGGAAACTGGAATGTTCAAACTCTCAATCAGGCTGGTAAAATGGAAGAATTTATTTCAGTGTTCAAGGAATACTAGATGGATATTTGTGCTCTTACAGAAACGAGGTTGCTTGGAGTTGATAAAATGAATTTGGAAGATGGTATTACTATGTTGGTTTCTGGTAGGAGTGATGGAAATCAATACCAAGGAGTAGGCTTACTGCTGAGTAGAGATGCTTGTAAGGCAGCATGTGAGTCTGAACCAATTAATGAGCGCTTGCTTTATGTTCGTTTAAAATCTGACCATGGTAATATCAGTATGGTTGTAGGGTGCGCTCCGAAAAATGAGGCTGCTGATGAAATGAAGAATGACTTTAATGAGAAGCTGCAGGATGTAGTGAATAGAGTGGCAAGACATGATGTGTTAGTTTGCATTGGTGATTTTAATGCGATTGTTGGGAGTAGTAGGGATGGCTTTGAAGATTGTATGGATAAGGAGGGTGTTGGTAGAAGAAACGAAAATTGGGTGCGATTTGGAAGCTTTTGTTTGGCAAATGACCTTATAATTGGTGGAACTATCTTTGAGCATAAAAAAATACATAAGACTACAGTACTTGGATTTCACCATTTGGTAAATAGTGTAACCAGATTGACCACGTTGTAATTAGCAGAAGGCATAGGAGTTATTTGCAAGATGTTTGCGTAAGGAGGGGGGCAGATATAGGTAGTGATCAACTTGCTGTGTCAAAGATTAAAATAAAACTTAAGAGAAACGTTAATGGTAATTGTACAGGAGGTACTAATTATGATTTTGATGAGCTGAGGAATGATGAGAACACGAAGGAAAAGTTTCGGTGGGAATGTAGGAACAGGTTTCTACTCCTGCAGACTTTGATGGAATCAGAAGACAATGATATTAATCAAATGTGGAGAGAGGTAAAAGAGGTGTTGCATGAGAGTGCTAAGGTTACTATTAAGAAAAAGGGGAAGAGCGAGGAGGAAAAAGTGGATGTCAGATGAAACATGGAATGCAATTCAGAAAAAGAAAGAGGCTAAGTTAAGAGGTGAAGAACAACATGTTGATGGTCAGGTAGTTGAAGTACTTAGAGCAAAGTACTGGATTTTACATTCTGAAGTAAAAAGACTCGTTAGACGTGATAAGAGGAGACTATATGATGAAAAGGCAACAGAGACAGAAATTAAATTAAGTAAAAATGACGGTCAGAGCACAAGAGCAGCGTATCAGGCCATAAAGGAGTTAACTGGGACTGAAAAGAGAAGGAAGGAAATACCTGTACGAGATAGAAATGGTAATTTGATGACTAAAGATTTGGATATAAAAGAAAGGTGAAAAGAGCACTTTGAATCTGTTCTAAATAGACCAATCCCAGCTGAAGAGGACATCTTACCAGCAGAGAGAGATTTGCAGATAGAAACAGGGGATATAACTTTGGAGGAGGTAGCAAAATCTATAAAGGAGTTAAAGAATTTTAAGGCCCCAGGAGAGGATGGAATATTTCCTGAAATGCTTAAGGTGGAAAATGACGAGTTGATGAATGCGCTTTTGAAACTTTTTAATGTGGCTTGGAATAATGGTGGAATTCCAGAAGAGTTGAAAAATGGAGTGATTATAAAAATACAAAAAAAAGGGAGATTTAAGTGTGTGTGGCAATTGGATGGGGATAACTTTGACACCTGTAGTTGCAAAAGTCTTTTCCAAAATCTTGTTGAACAGAATAGAGCCAGTAACTGATAAAATTTTAAGAGAAGAACAAGCGGGATTTAGAAAGGGTCGAGGTTGTAATGATCATATTTTTATTGTAAGGCATCTAATGCAACAAGCTAATGAGATGAAAATGCCACTTAGTATGTGTTTTGTGGATTTTGAAAAGGCGTTTGATAGTGTTTCACGTGGAGCTATGTTGAAAATTATGAGATTCTATGGTATACCAGAAAAGTTTGTAAATATTATTAGAAGCCTGCATGAAGGTACTTTTTGTAAGGTAATGGTGGGTGGTTCTTTGAGTGATCCATTTCAAGTTAGGTCAGAAGTGATTCAAGGAGGAGTTCTTTCGCCATTGCTGTTTGTTTTGGTTATGGATTATGTTATGAGAAAGGTTGTAAGGAGAACAGGTGCAGGAATTAACTGGAAAGAAAATAAGAAGCTGATGGATTTGGACTATGCTGATGATATTGTACCGATTTGCGGAAGTATTTACGAGATGCAGAGGGTGCTTGATTGTCTGGTGGAGGAAGGAGAAAAAGTGGGATTGGTAATAAATTGTTGAAAGACTGAAATTATTAATATGAACGTGGAGAACCGAATTGATTGTGTAATTGGGAACAATGTGGTGAAGAATGTACAAAACTTTAAATATCTGGGAACGATTGTATCATCTAATGGATCATCAAACAGTGAAACTGAGGAGAGGATTAGACAGGCTTGGCGAGCTGTTGGAATGTTGAAATCTGTTTGGAATAATAATATGCTTTCGGTTCATACTAAAGTGAAAATTTACAAGTCCATGGTTAGACCAATTTTAATTTATGGGCATGAGTCATGGTACAGTACAATTGCAATATCAGAAAGTATTAGGATTTGAGAATAAAATACTGAGAAGGATTCTTGGAGTAAAGTGGCAAGACAGAGTTACAAATGAAATAGTAAGGGATATTACGAGAATGGAACCAGTTAATGAATATGTGAGACTGTTTCGCTGGAAGTGGCTGGGGCACATATACAGAAAAGAAGGCAGTTTAATACAGGGCGTGCCAGAGTGGACTGCTAGAGGAAGAAGAGGTAGAGGTAGGCTGAGGGAAACCTGGTTGAGGACAATGAAAAGAGCCAGGAGAGGAGTGTTGGTGGGACCTGAAGGAGATGGCAAGAGACAAATATTGGTGGAGAGAGTTCATCGAGCCCCTCTGCATCCCGTAGGGTGCCACAGGAAATGAGATATATATATATATATATATATATATATATATATATATATATATATATATATATATATATATATATAATATACAAAGTACCTCAAATAAGGTGGATGTGAAATATTTGTACTGCATACGGTACCGTCGTTATGAACTGCGGGCCTGATGTGTCAATTTACTGGGTTCCCAGTTGTGCGGAACGAGGAGTAGGGAGGCAGAGGAAACGATGTCTGTAGTTCATCCACACTCTACACTGAAGAAATTTTGTCTTTGTGAAGTTTATTTCCCGTAGCCCAGTGTCAAGGTAATAGTATGATACGAAACCATATCCTTTCCATAGCACGACTTCGTGACCAGTGCTGTGTTCTAATGCTAGTCTCATGTTATAGTTGAACTTGTACGATGGAGAGATGGCAATTTCAGCTCAGGCTTAAGTGTACAGTTTGTGGGTATTCTTCTTTTTATATTATTTTTTAAACTTCAGCTTAGCGTTAGGGATGATACGGGATTTTGCAGAGGAAAGGAAGTACTAAATATGCATCAATGTGGGGGCGCATAAGTAATGAGTGTTAAGAAATTGATGGAAGAGATGAAAAACAGTTTTCTAGTGTATGAGGTAGCCAAAGGAAAGAAAGAGGGAAAGTAAGTATGCATCGGAGACAGAGAAGGGATACTATATGGCATTACAGTTAGAAAGAAGGGGAGTAAGTATGTATCAAGGGGACTGGAAGAACAGACAGAAGCTAGGGGGGTTAGAAGCTAAGGAGAGATGTGAGAAAAACCCATTTCGTAGTGTTTAATGTGGCGAGGGGAAAGGGGGAAAGGCGGTAAGTATGCATGAACTATGGCGGAAGAACTGAGAGGAGCGAGCGGTAACGTAAGTGGGTTGGTGAGAAAGACCATTTCGTGGTGTGCAATGTAGCAAGAGGAAGGGGAGAAAGGATGTAAGCATTTATGGAGGAGGGGATAAATGAACAGACAGAAGTGAGGGTTAAGAAGCCGGAGAGACATGAATGATACCGCTTCGTGGTGTGTGAGGTGGCGAGGAGAAAGGAAAGGGAGTGGTTGTTGCTTGTGTTGAATGACAAGAAGCAAGGGAGAGGGGAGAGATGCTGGCTCTCTTTTCATAATGAAGCCAAGAGAGGCGAAGGATATTAATGTCTTCCTTTTTCTCGCCTAGACGTCGGGGAAGACAAAGAGAAACAGCGTCCTGTCTTTTAATGCGGTTGCATTGTAACGATATATTAATCCTATACCATATCCTAATTGTATTTTTCTTTCTAAAAACAGAAAGAATTCGTCAACTCTGTTTTTTAAACAGTTCATTGGAGCAACCATAAACTATGCTAGCCTAATCTGGGCCCCAACTTTAGCCAACAAAATTATGTAAAAGCGTTAAAACACACACACACACACACACACACACACACACACACACACACACACACACACACACACACACACACACACACACAAGAATAATTACAGAGTGCATCAAAACCATAATATAGAACACAGAAGAAACACAAATTCTTCTAATTAAAGATTATGAGAATATGATGAGCACACAGTTCACTGCTTCAGCTCAAGACCCAGCATGTCCTTTAACTTGATGTTGCGTCATCCTCGTCCAGAAAGAAACAAGAAATTAAAAACTGCCCCACACTACACAAGGCATATCAGCGACCTTTCCTACCCCTGTTCTACCCAGCACTACTATTCACAGACAAAATGAATAACTACAGCAGTCATCCTAAAAATCCAGCTAAGCAGCATCTCTCAAGAATCACTAAGATACACCTCTCAGAAACGTCCCTACCCAGAGAAACATGTATAAATCTAGCTAGACTGCGATGCAACCAGCATCCTTCTTTGCTACAATACCAACACAAAAAACAACTCGCAAATATCCACTTAGTACACACTTCAGTGCAGCCCCTCCCCCCCATATTCTGCGATCCACTGGACCCATAACGAGATGAGCCCGGGATTGCAACAGATACAACTACAACAGCAATAACAATAACAACTAGGTATATAATATAAGCGAGCTCAGAGAATCTTCATCATTTCACAATCCCAATAGTTTGAGAGTAGTGTGCGACGTAACAAGCACTCCAATGATACAATAGCACCAAAGTCTAGATACGTCTCTTTGAATACCACTAAGATAACCATCAAATCCTTGTTTAGCCTTGGGACAGGGTAGGGGAATTTTTGAGAAAGATGACTGCGAAAGATGTGAATATCATTGTGTGAATTCTCATGAAGGAATACACACACACACACACACACACACACACACACACACACACACAGAACAGACTGATTCCGCCATGACGAAATGAAAACGAGAAATGTGATGAAAAACAGTCGACGAACTGCGAGGTTATTTAAAACTGAGCACAGAAAACGAACAACAGTCGGGGTCTAAATCAAATACAGTATTATATCCTTCAGTGCGGCTCTTTATAATTATGCGCAAGCGAGCCAGCGATGTTTACTCTCATAGTTTGGAAATGAACGGCTTGACCCAACCGGTACGTTAAGCAGAGACTAATCTCTCTAATCCTATGTAAAATTGAGTTTAAATTATTTCTGCATTTCATACATTCATTCAATTAATTTTATTATCAACTAGAAACTCACCCTTAAAGACGTAGGAACCCCACGGAATCCCAAGTTTTCCAAGGGAGTGTTCGGTTCTAATCGGTGAACGCCTCAGTTACGGAATCAAATTTACAAAGTTTTTTTGTCGTAACACTGTGTTTTGGGGGTATCAACTCTAGCATTTAAATTTCATCGACTCCGCCTATAATTTTAAATCAGAAGAAAATAGTGATAACGTGGCGCTCGCTCGCTCGACACGCTGTCATAAAACGCACTTTACCGGCATATTATCATTCTTGCTACCACCATCTGTTTGCAGTTCGTTTAGGAGAGACATTTGGAACTGGAGAGGTTAAATATAGCCTTCATTAACTCATTCACCACAAGTGACTTCCCTTTAGCTGAATAATTTGATGTTGCCCTGATTGGAATTTAAAACGACATCCTCGGACTGACGTGGCCAAAGTTTAGCGCTGTGAACTGAGAGAATCCTTCATATTTATTTCATATAAAATATTCCATTGGATGTAAATCTATAAATCAGCATCATACAAAAGAGGATCTGGCATATTGCTGAGGCTGCTTGTGTTTACAGGGTAAAAAATCATGTCAGTCTAGCTAATGCTGGAGTGTTCATTTTAACTATACTGAAAAAGCACGCAGAACGATCTTCTTATGATAACTATCCCTTTAATCAACAACAACGCACTGCATCCAAACTTTTTTCAACTAAAATCACAACCATACTTGTTTACACGCTATCTGATTCAACCTTTTAACATTTCGGGGTCAGTTGGGTGTTAGAATGAAATACAGGAATAAACAAAACCATAAGAGTTAATTCTTAAATCACTCCAAGAAGTTTTCATTGCCTCATAGTTTTCTCTTCATCTGCTAGGCAATGTGTTCACTATAGGAGAGTCCTTTTGAAGCGATCATAACCAAATCTACTTCCAGTTAAAAAGGTTTGCCATAATATGAGCTTAGTCATCTGTCGAAAATAAAAGTAAATTATACTTCACAGAACCGAGGACGTAAATATGATGCAGAAAATAAAGCTAAACAAACTCGAAACCAAACTTTACGGTATGATTCTCAACAAGAACTGCGCTAACACGGCCTCGGTACCACTTTCAGAACTTTCCCCTTGTGTAATAATCCATACCACTAGAGGCGATTCAGTCTGCAATAATGATTATTTTCTGGCTGTACAGTGAGCAACAGTAGTCGTGTCGCGGTTTTGTCCGAAGATTAAATGTAACTCGTGACACATTATGAACCGTCCGTATGACAGACGGCGTCCGTATTCTACAAACCGTCATAGCTAAATCCGTCGTACATATCTAAACAAAATGGCGCATTTTAGACATAACTCCGTCAGAAACTCTTATGGTCGACCATAAACTCCTATGGACGAACATAAAAAGACGTGGAATGCTATGTTTGGGTTCACCCTGTCTTAACGCCGCCTATGACCGTCAGAAGTGTGTCAACATGGCCGCACCACAGCAAGAAGATCCCCAGCCGAGGAATATTTTCCGAAGAAGGGACGTGCTTAACGAGCTCAGTGATGCTGAGCTTATCAAGAGATACCGGCTAGACAGGGACGGTATTTTGTATGTCACCAATCTTGTGAGGGAAGCCTTATCGAGTGACACCAAGAGGAGAAACCCACTCACCCCGGAGCTTAAGGTCATCATAACACTACGTTATCTTGCTACCGGAAAAATGCAAATGTGCAGCAGCGACGACCTCGGCTCATCACAACCCGCCATCAGCAGAGCCATCACCCAGACCATTGATGCCCTTGCAGACATAAACATTATCAAGCAGTTCATCAGTTTTCCCACCACCCAACAAGTTACTGAGGCGAACAAGGCAGACTTCAACATCGCTAATTTCCCCGGGGTTATTGGTGTCATTGATGGGATACACATAAGGATTGCGGCACCGAAGGAGCAGGAAGACGTGTTTGTTAACCGCAAGGGATATCATAGTATTAATGTACAGGTAGTATTCGATGCCAACTATCGAATATTGGATATCCTTGCAAAATGGCCTGGCTCAGTGCATGATGCACGTATTTTGAATGGCAGTGGAGTGGCAGCATTGTTCGAGAGAGGACATGTGCCACCAAGTAGTCACTTGCTGGGAGACAGTGGTTATCCCAGCAAGCCATGGCTCCTGACACCATACTTGCGACCTCTGCCTGGACCTCAATCACGTTATAATAGGTAAGTAGATTTTTTTTTTTTTTTTTTTTTATGTGCTCCCCAGTGAAGATCATGTTGAATGCGAGATCAGCTAATAATTTTGTAGTATAGTTAGGTTTAGCAGACATTACCTGTTGGAATTTGCAAACTGAACCAATCACATCATTTACCCATTATATACAGAGTTCGGGCTCCACAGGGCTTGTAGGGCTAGCCCCAGCAGGTTAGGTTAATTATGGACGTCAAAAAAATATTAAATAATAAATAATTAAATAAATATAATAAAATAATAATAATAGGATAGGTTAAGTTTAGACTGGTCGAAAAAATAATAATTTAGGTTAAGGTTAGTGTAACAAAATATGAAAATATTAAATAAACCAGAAACAAATTATATAAATATATAACTCAACCTAACCCAGATGAACTGGTTATTGTCCCATTGCTGTCCATAGCAATGAACATTTTCTTTAAAATAACAAAACCCATCGTACATAAATTTAGTTTAGCCCCACAGGGTTTGTGGGGTTAGCCCAAGCAGGTTAGGTTTAGTTTATACTAACCAAAAAAATTAATAAGGTGTGCTAACTTTCTTTTCACTTAAGAAAATATTTGTAATGTAGGTTAAGTTTATAATAATAATGATATGAATAAAAAAAATAAGAAAATAAAAAAGAAATTATATTAAAATTTAACCTAACCAAGATCAACTGGTTATTGTCCCAGTGACGTCCATAGTAATGCACATTTTCTTTGCAAGTGTGTATCCGGATATAAAATTAGTTTATTGCCACAGGGCTTGTGGGGTTATCCCCAGCAGGTTACTTTAAGTTTAGACTAGCCAACAAAAAAAAAAAATTATATGAAATTAGATGAAATTAATAAGGTAGGTTAAGTTTACACTAGTCAGAAATTTTTTTTGGTTAAGTTCAGAATAATTTTTAAAACATTAGAAATAAAAAACAAAACCTAAATTAATTGGTAATTGTGCCACTGAATTCTATAGTAAAAAACATTTCTTTTAATTAATCATCCGCCTCAAAATCCATAAAATTAGTTTAACCGATATCACCACATCTTGCGTTTCCTCTAAGGAAAGGAAAAACTAACTGAAGCTTACCTAACATTACCAAACCTAACCAAAACTAACCAAACCTAAACAAAATAAACACAATCAAATCCAACCTAAGTTAACCCAAAGTAATCGTGACAATGTAACCCATAACCTAAGTTTGGTTATTTCAGTTCACCATCAGCAGTGCAGTGCTGTCATAATCTAGAAAAACAAAAATCCCTGTTAGATTCTGCAAAGATTTAAAGTACTCAACCTATACTGACTGACTGTATGAAATTATAGCCATTTCCTACATACACTCATAGATGCTACATACAGCTTAGGTATGGCAAGTAGTGAATTTACCAGTGGTTTATGGTTCATAAGTACTTATCAATGACTGCCATTATCATTTGTATTTTCTTTTAGGGCCCACAAACGGACGCGGAGTGTTGTGGAACGGGGAATTGGACAGCTTAAACGCCTCTTTCATGTCCTACACAGCGAGGTCCGAGTATGTCCCCTTTTGAAGGTTTGCAAGATGATACATGTATGCGGTATGCTCCACAACATCTGCAAGGACAGGAATATTCCCATTCCTCTCGATGTGGCTCAACCTAATGTTGAAGAAGGTGATCTTGCCATAGCACAACCTGAAGATGTGCAAGTCGTACCACCACTTCCAGCTGGTCAGCGGAATGAAGGTCGCCTGTATCGAGATGAATTCTGCAACTTGCATTTCAAGTACGTTGGATATTTTGTACATGTACAGTTTTCTAACTGAATCTGGGAAACATGCATTTCTCAAGAACCTGCATTATTCTGTATCATTTTTATTATGAAACTACTTACTAATTAATTTGTTTTTCTTTCCAGCAACGAAGACTGAAACCTGTTCCTCTGCACGACTGGTCAAGTACATGCCAAGGTACTGTTCCACTTGCATTCATAAAGCAATCAATCATTGACATTATACCTTCCTTCCTGTACTTCCCCCAGGGCCACATTTACTCTCTCCTTATATCTCTCACTCTTACATGACATCACATGGTTCATATGCCCCAATCACACTTATATTTATACCGTGTAAACTAAGCGTTACAACTGCTATTCTTGAATTCTCACATTCATACATAACCATTCTGCCACATTTATATATGAGAACAAATATCCTTGCGCATTAAAGAAATAAACACATGCATAATTAAACAACAACTAAGGTTTCACAATCATAGAAGTATGTGCATCCTTTTCTACCTTTATTTCATTATTTGTTTTTTCTTGCATTTTCAATTTTCAGTTTGTATAAAATTTGTTTTAGCTGCATGGCTTCTGCTTTTTCTTTGGCAGCTGCTTCCCGTGCTCTTTCAGCTGCCTCCCCTGCCTGCGCAGCTCCTGCGAAGGCCCGAACACACGCAGCCACCTCCTCTGCAGCTGCCTTCATGGCCTGTGCAGCCTCCTTCCCTGCCCGTGCAGCTCCTGCTGCTGCCCTTGCAGCTTCAGCCTCCTCTTCGGCAGCTGCCACCTTTGCCCGAGCAGCTGCTGCCTCCTCTTCCGAGCCTACCACCTTCATCCGAGCAGCTGCTGCGTCCTCCTCAGCTGCCACCTCAAATGGCTGCAGGGTGGCCAGGGCAGGCTCAGGCACTCTTTCTGGAGCACCAACAACTATTACTGTTGGTGCCTTAGCACTTCCATGACCTGTGGAGAGGTCAATTAAAGGCTCTTGATCCGCACTGCAAGTAATGTACGAGGTAATGAAATGGGTGTACAGATGAGCGGTTATTAAACGATGCAGATCTGACAGATGGTATCTTTTTCCTTTCATAGACTAGGGAGTAAATATGGCACACAGTGTTATGGAAATGGAAGGCATACTTCATACTAAATTAACAATTAAAAAGGTTTAGAAGACTTGCATACCTTTGAGTGGATTTACATTAACTGTGAAGTACTATGAATCAAGGTAGGATTCCATCAATTGATATAAGTTGATGTTGATTCAGGTATAGTTAACTTGACCTAAAGCTTTTAAACAATATATTCCACCAGTAAAGTAATATCCCTCATAAGTTCTTTCTAAGTGAAGAGTTATGTTTCTAATGTTTTGTAACATACTGGTTTATGCAAATGACATCTTTTTATTAGTTTTGCTAAGTAGAACTGAACATATTTAGGACAATAAATCTCAAGCATAGAACTAAAGAGTGTACTTCACAGATTAAACAAATAGATACATACAGGTCGATAGCCTTTTGGAGTCCAATGTCATCTATCTCCTCAAATCCCATGATGGTCTTGTTGTCCCTCCCCAAAATGTCCTCGACAAGATCATCAATGGGGTCAAGGGGTGGGGGTGGAGGGCCACCACCTGGAAAAAAAAAAAAAGTCATGTTTTTTGTTTCATATTTTTTCATTACATTTGGCAAAGCACTACATTAGTGTCTTATCAGAATGTAATGCAAAAGTGGGTTCTGAAAAGTATATACTTTACTGTGACGTTTATAAAACTTGTTTTTGTCTCCATAACACGACATTGCTGCACTCCCAACACTATTCAAGGTAGATGACAGAAGGGAGCATTTCTTCCTCTTTTATACTTTAACTTACAGGCATCTCTTATTAACTTCTAGAACTTCTAGAAATATCAAAGTTTTCATAATTGAAAAAACTATATATATTTGTGATATTCCAAATGCTTGGAATGAGACAACTTTCGCGATGAGACAGAAAAATGTGTGACAGGTGTTTATCTGGAATAACTAATACACGGAAAGTTACTTACCAGTTCCATTACGATGCTCTCGGAATTTCTCCAGCTTCGTCCAGGACTTGGAACTGATGGTGAACCATCGTTTCTTCTCCTCTACGGCCGTCCTCCCATGGTGGAATTGTGTTTTCAAGTCGGCCGTTATCTTCTCCCATATATCATGTTTCTTTTGATTGGAGACACCGACATTTTTGAAATTCTTTCTCAGTATATGGACTTCGTCCCTATACAACATTGCAAGCTGGAGAGATTCATCTTCTCCCCAGTTTGCTTTCCTTTGCCGCTTAGCTTGGGGTTCCATGCCTTAAAGACCTTCGTAAACAGTGCCAGCTGAGTGTACATTTGTTTACACACTTTTCAATGGAATACGTTTCAGCGTATTTTCTCAAAAACGAATTCCTATTTTACTATGTCTAACTTCCCCAAAAGTCGTAATATGAAGTTAAAACAATTTAAATCCAAGAAAATAATGTCATTTCATAAATTTAAAGTTGACAAATTGTGAGCGGTGCGTTCTAGCAGCTGACGGTGTTGTTGGATTAGTGAGGTATGGCTGACGACTTCCGACGGCCATAAGACTGATGGTCATTAATTCTGTTAGCTATGACGGTTAGCTAGGGTCGACCATAAGCACTATGCAGAATACAGGCAGACACTTAGCCCGTCAGCTTGTTTTCACCAAATTTCACGACACGATTATTGTTGCTTACTGTACATTCCCACCCGTAGGGCCCGGACACGTGAACTGTCGAACATTACTCGAAATTTGTTACAAATATTTTATCTACGTACTGGAATCGCGTAGCCGAATATGCAACGAACATGTTTGATGACAATGGTGGGGCAACCTTTTTAGCATGTTCTAAGCTGACATGTAGTCCACGTGAGCGCGTGTCTGTAACAACGCTTCCTTTCATGTCAGCTGGGGAGGATTTACCGCTTCCTCCAGTAAACAAACGGAGGGAATGATAGTTTTATTGTTCGTAGCACTTGGTCTCCGGTCCACACTATGATGCTGAGGCATCCTACACTCACACTTTGTAGTTCTTAATTGGACAGTTAGACAGCTACATACATGCTCGGTGCAGAATACGTTCACACAAGCGCTATCAACATGTTTCTGAAAAATGCAGAGAGCATGACTTTCACAATGATGCAGCGAACATGCTCGCGAACTTGCTTAACCTTTTAACCGCGGGTATTGTTTTGGTCTGACTGTCCTCTCCCGCGGGGGTTTCAGCCAAATGTAAACAAACCTTTAAACCTTAATAACTCTGCACAGAATAAAGCTAGAGAAAAAAAATAAGGTACCATTAGAAAGTACTAACCTTCAGCTTTCCATTGATGTAGGTTTCATGACTTTGTTGACTTTCACAGGACGGGCAGAGCCGTTAGAAGTGAGGGGTGTGAAATAACTATTTTACACCCCACACACCAGTACCAAATACCAACCACTCTCTCATAATAGTAATATAAACATATATGAACACTGTACATACGATAAACACCCACTCTGTGTTCACTGAGGTAGGTAAAAGGCACTTCCCTGGGGCTACGCCCGCTCTTCACTGCGGCCGCGCCTCACTTCACTGCGGCGGCACCCACTCACTGACGTTTCAGGCGATCTTTTCATTATTTCTAACTTCTAATATTATTTTACATATAATATGGGCAATATACATTATATTTACACTGCACTTATTACTATATTGTGTCACTGTCGCATCACAGAATTACACAAGTGCCGCAGATTCTCTTATTACAATATCACTTATTATACTGGCCAATATTTACATTTTTTCTAGGCAAAATATCCCTTATTACTACATTATCCATTATACAATTATTGGTAAAGCACGTCACTGTCGCATCACTATATATCACTGTCACTTTCAGTATTTACTCAGAGAGCGGTACTCGGCAAAGCACGGAGTTACACATAGAGCGACTTGGCATTCCAGGCACTGGTGTGTGCTAATTTTTCTCGTCCGAGGCCTCCGTGTGGTGTTATGACATACTCTGCAGCGGACCTGTGACAACCTGCCGCCTGCTGTAAGAGGCAATTTCACAAGCTGGTGCCGGCTCATGTAATTGCGGCACTCAAGACGGTCAGGTTGCGTGTCAGAGTGTTGCCTCGGGATCAATGCCGTCACCTGACCAAATTGTGCAAGCAGCTGCTGCACGACAGTCTTGGAAAACTGTCTCAGTGATGGTTGCCTTATGCCCCCGACTTGTGTCTTGTAGAGAATGAAGGCGTTGAGCATGCACATATCGAGCATGTGCAGGCAAGCCTTCCTGTACCATCGGGTGTTTCTCCTGAGACAGTCGATTTCGCCAATCATCATATCAGACTTATCAACAAGTCTCATATTGACCTTGTAATCAATGACGGCATCAGGCTTCATGATTGGCTCTCCCGTCCTGTAGCTGACCTTCCCAGTTCTCTGCAATTCCCCCTTGTGGATGGTGCTGATCATATTCACGACCTTCTTGTCATGCCACCTGATCGCCAGAAGCTTGTCTGACTTCTTCAGGTGAACATCTCCCTTGGATGATGATGATGCTTCGGGGAAACTTGGCCACTCTTTCCTATAGCTCCGTACAGTGCCAATGCCGTGTTCAGCCAGGTATTTGGAGAGTTTCGGTGCTGTGTAGTAATTGTCTGTGTACAGCACATGATTACCACCAAAATACCTCTCCATCAGCACTTTTACAACAGAGCCAGAGAAGCCAAGGGGGTCTTTCCTGTTCACGTCCATTGTACTAGCAGAGTAGATGACAAAATCCAGGATATACCCCGTCTCACAGTCACACAGCACAAAGAACTTTACCCCAAAGCGGTGGCGTTTGCTAGGGATGTACTGCATGAATCTGAGACGTCCTCTGAACAATACCAGGGATTTGTCTATGACGACTTTTTGCATAGGCCGGAAAAATCGCATAAATCGATCCCTAATCCTGTTGAGAAAATCCCTCACTTTCCACAAAGGGTCAGTTTGGGACGGGTTTGCATTGTTAGCGAAGTGCAGGTATCCTAGCAGCTGTCGGAACCGATCCCGTGACATATACTTCCCGAATATTGGGCTAGTAGTAATGTCATCCACGAGCCAGTACTCCTCCAACTCATGTCTCTTTATATGGGGCATCAGAAACATTAGTGCAAAAAACACATACAGCTCTCTGATTCCGACAGGCAACCACGACACTTGCTTTGGTGAGCCAATAGGTCCCAGCCCTTCTGCTGCACACTGAGCTGCATACCTATTGGTCTCATCGCTGACATGCTGCACGATTTCATCATCCATGAAGGCCAGGAAGTAGTCAACAAAGTCATCTCCTGCGTTGCATGGAAAGGCAGGCTGTATTCCAGCATTTGTCATATCAAACGGCGGATTGTGTGGCTAAAAATCTGCACCGTCAGACCAAACAAATGCATCCACCTTCCCTGTGCGTGGTTCAGTGGAAGTGGCAGGTTGCATTGCACTCGTTTCCCCGTGAGAAGGAGCTGAGGTGGAGGCAATGGGTGAGGCAATGAGTGAGGCAGGAGGTGAGGCAGGAGGCGAGCGGGAGGGGGGTGAGGCAAGAGGCAATGGGGAGGGGGGTGAGTGCGGGGGCGGTGAGTGGGGGGGTGGCGAGGGTGAGGGAGCTGAGCGGGGGGGGGGGCAGGCGGGGGGGTTTCTGACCTGGTGCGTGGTGAAACTTGACCCTTTCTACCCCGTTTATCACCTTGCTTATCTCCTCGCTTATCACCCAGCTTTGCCCTCCAACTCCCACGCATCCCCTTTGTTCTAGGCCGGCCTGACCTGCCTGCACGGCCTGCCTTCCCTCGCTTTGCAGGCTCTGGGAATTCGTATTCCTCAGATGATGTAGACTGAGGAGAGGGCACGGCAGATGATGATGATGATGTGAGGGCAATAGGGCTAGGGGAACGGGAAATTGATGGGAAATGCTTACTAGGGCCTGGTGTGGGAGACGTAAGTCTGCACTTCACTCCCTTCCTACGTGCAATACCAGATCTGCCCATAGGCGCCTTCCCTTTCTCAGAGTAAGTTGGGGGTGGTGGGGGTGAAACAACACGATCACTTTCATCACTGTCACTATCAATGGAAAATGGTTCACCACCAATCACTGCCAAATTGTCACTGTTTGCTGTGAGTGTCACTTTCACTGCCACAATCAAGAGTAGTACTTACTGTTTTGTCCAGCTCAGTTCTAATTTCAGGAGTGCTCAACCCCTTCTGCCTCGCCGTCAGCAGTTCCTTCACCGGTGTAGAGGTAGAAGGAACACTAGCACTAATCACTTTCGAGGAGGAAGCGAGCGACGATGAGTCGGGACGGAGCGCCATTCTCACGCACAGAGCTGGACAGATACTGACTGATGCGGGTCAGGGCAGGGGTGGGGGGGCCCCCCTCGGGGTTGGAGGAGGGAGGTGTGGGATGGCTGGCGTGAAAGAACTCGACAGCTACTCTTGCGTGAGACACTTTGCGCGCAGGAAAAACGCACGGTGTTCAAAATATTCACGATCATTCCAGAATGACACCCGCGGTTTGGTCCAGTTTTGTCAATGTCATTCTGGAATGACACCCGCGGTTAAAGGGTTAACACAGTGTTTCAAATATGTTCCAACACCACGTTTTGAATGTGTGTTTGGGTCCTTCTCGATGCGTCTCTGAGCACTGAACTTGATATTGCTACTGACCTTGAACTTTGTGTTACTGAAGTCGTATTGTTCATGTCAGATATTTCGTACCTTTTCTTCCTTAGTGATTAGTTTTGCATTCCCTCAACCGAACCTCCTCGAAGAGGGAGTCATAGTCGAAAGTAACTTTTCCTTATCATGACAATGTACGAATAGGGATAGGGTGTCTGTAGCGAGGATTATGCATGTGAAAATGGAAGTGTTGTACTGGCTATGTTCCCTGCATTTGTCAAAGTCTGGAATTGTTATCAGTATGAACTGAAAGGGTCTGAGCATATACGAGGATATGAAAGTGCAGAATTCTTCACGTAGCTGAGTGGCAGAAAAAGAAGCATCAGCTCTAAAACCTTTCCATTGCGCTTCTCCGTGACGAGCACCCTATTCTAATGGCAATCTATCGTTACAGTTTAGCATCTAAGATGGAGAGATGTCAGGTTTCAACCAAGTTAAAATAAATATGGTATACCAGTACCATCTTTGGATGTCCGCCTCGGTTTTGTGATTTGAACCCTGGACAAGGGATAGACACATGACGGGAAACGAACGTACTACCACCGTGCCTGAACAGGTCCCATGCGTTGCATGTAAAAAATTTCTGCATGTCAGCAACTTTACCTACAGTATTACCAAAATACTTTTCTTCAGTAGCATACCTCTTGATATTAACTCTTGTAATGCCGTAACGTCTTTTTGTTTATCTGTTTTACTGCTATCAGATTATTTTCTTTGGCTTAGGATAGCCTGTTAGCACAGAAGAAAGCCAGTAAAGGCCGTACCTAACACATCCAGTTCTAGAAATCAGTTCTAAGAATAATAAATAATTCTAGGGAAAGCAGAAACCAAATACTACGTTATCAGACGGAAGGAGTTATACGTTTCATCATGAGGACGTCTTTGATATTCTATTTGTGCTGTCATCAGAAGACACTATTAAGCTTACGAATTTCTGTTGTTAGTGAAGGGATATTAATTAAGGCAATATTAAACCCCTCCAGTTCGAACGGTCCTGACGTAAAGAAAATCTCAGTGATTCTAGTACAGGTAGTTACAAAGCCAGGCTCGCCTGGGCGTGAACCCAATTAATCCAGTAAGCTAACTTTGCAGCTCACCGTCCTGCTTTTGGGAGGTGCGATGGGTTATTGAGTAATGTTTGTGCATCCAGGCTGACCCACCGTCTGGGTGCATCGGTGCCACCGCGAGAAGGCGTCCTTCCCTTTGGCCAAAAATTAACAGAAAGAGAAAAAAAAAAATACTTTATATGATTTAACTGGTTTAACAATTTTTTAACGATTGCGTATTTTTCATTGTCATATTGTTCCTTAACAGTATTTTTATAATTTTGGGAGAGACTTTTCGAAGTGGGGGTGTTTGTTATAGGCTTTATTAATCCCTTCAGTTCAAGAGATCTTTCCCTAGGAGATTGTATGGGATGTACAAGAATAAAATTAAGTGTATGTATTTGAACTGGAGAGATTATAAAGTAAAGGGGAAAATAAATAGACGAGAGAGAGGTGCCAACAAAAATACGGCTTTAGTTGTTATTAACCGTCTTATGATCTCGTATTTTCAAGTGTTTTGCCCTTGCTAAGACCAGCCGATTTCATTCGGCTGGGAGTGAGTCATAGGAGCATCTTAGTGTTCTTATTGGCACTTTTAACATTTTCATGGTAAGGACAGCTCTCGTACTCTATGCCAGCTGACAATAGACGAATTCAGTCAACTAAGAGTGATGCGTGGGAGTGTTAATACTGTCACTAACTCTCCAGAAACAACTCCGTAATCCTAATGCAGCTGACGCCAGAAGATTTTTTTCGGCTGAGAATGAGCATAAGAACCTGAGAATATTAATACTGGCACCATTATCCCACTCATGGTCAGGACAACGATATTATTTTATTCCACATAACGCCAGTCGATTTCATTAAGCTGAGACTGAGTTACATGAGCCTGAGGGTTTGAGGGTAAGTTGACCATGTCAAATACATAGCGACTCATAAAAGAGAAATCTGACCCTGGGGTTGGGAAAAAGTAAATAAAGCTGCCGGAATGACATATACATAATTCATAATCCGCTGGTAAATCATGATCAAGGATTAGCCTCCCCCATGAGTTTACCACTCTCATAACGTATTTTATATTGTATTATCGCCAGATCGGGTCTTTTTATGTTTTGGAGAGACTTTTTGAGTTGCAGTAGTTTTATATAGATTTCATTAACCCCTTTACTCCCAGAGGATTGCCCTAAAGTGAATAAAAACGCAAGCCAGTAACTGCAATGAAAATAAAAGCACTTCATTGGATGGAAAGAGTTAACTTCTTGAATTCATTTACTTTTTTGCCTATTTTTACTACCTCTAGACTGTTTGGTAGAACTTAGAAAATGCCTCTCGTTGATGGGGTTGATGAATGTTTTAACTCTTGTAATTCGAAAGGCATTTCCGAACTGTGTAAAATCGTATTAAGAATTAAATGTAAAGTACGTTATTGCATTAATCCATTCAGTTTGCTGGTCCTTTCTTTATTACTTTTATTTTCCATGGATGTTGGTGTGCATCAGGGGTCAGTCTTGAGCCCCTTGCTATTTATCATGGTGCTTGAAGCATTTTCGCGTTACTTCAGATGTGGACTTCCGTGGGAGATGTATTCCGACGATCTGGTGTTGACTGCAAAGAATGATAGGGAGGCGGAGGAAAGATTTAGGAAGTGGAGAGATGGTATGGGGCGCAAGGACTTGGGAGTAAATGCAGTTAAAACAAAGGTGATTGTATCTAGGGTTGGTGGCGGCACTGTCAAAGATGAGGAAGAGTGGCCATGTGGGGTTTGCCACAAGGGCGTAGGAAGTAATTCCATTTTGTGCAATGTATGTGATAAGTGGATGCATAAGAGATGTAGTGGTGTTGGAGGTAGATTGAGAGATAATGCTGATTTCACATGTGCGATGTGTCGGGGTGAGCATGTGGAGATTGACAGGTAAGAAGGCATTGATTTCGCTGGTGAGCCGAGTGTGCGGAAGAGTTTTGTTATGTGGGAGACATGTTATGTGCTGGAGGTATGCTGGAGCTAGCTCTGTCTAGAATGAGGAGGGGTTGGAAAAAGTTTAAGGAACTGTTGCTTCTCCTGACACTGAGAGTGCTGTCCCTCCTTGCTAAGGAATCTGTGTATGCGGCATGTGCTAGGAGAGTAATGCTGTATGGTAGTGAGACCTGGGCAGTAAAGGAAGAAGATATTCGCAGGCTCAGACGTACAGAATGACAGTGATTATGTAGATGTGCAGTGCATCACTGAATGCAAGGCCTGTGGTGTAGGGACGAGGTATACGATGGAAGAGTTAGAGTTACGAGGCAAAATGGGACTGGAGTGTATTGGTGATGTGATGAGGAGAGTTAGACTGAGATGGTTTGGGTATGTAGAGAGGATGGGGATGACAATTGGGTGCGGAAAGTGAGAAGTGTTAACGTTAGGGGTAGGGTTGCGAGTGGTAGACCGAAAAAGACCTGGGACGAAGTCACTGAGTGTGAGCTCAGGAATAAGGGACTAAATAGGGAGATTGCCAGAGATCGAGCAGCATGGAGAGCCGCCGTGACCAAGGCCGATGCATGCAAACATGTTGGAGCCTTTGTAAACTAAACTAAACTATCCTTAGTGGCACCTCCAAACGATTTCACTAAGCTTTACAGAGACTTTTCTTTTTGCCATAGGTATTGTCTTCATCAGTACCCTCACTAATAAGTTCCCTTCTTTAGCTGAGGAATGAAATACATCATCGGACTGAAATATCATCTTACCGAGGTTACTATGTTTTTCATGACATCCTGATGAACCGAAATTCCTGCCCATAAATCTTGGCGGCAAAATGAAGAGCTGGTTTTATCATTATGCAGCTCCTAGTGAAATTTATAGTGATCACAATGGATTTTAAAACGATTGCCTTTATTGGAGAAAAAAAAAAAAGTGCGTAGGCTCCGAGACAGCTTTTCCCCCCAGTTTTTAATGTCAGAACAGGAGGTAGTTTTATATACAGCCCTTGCATCCGGTGACGTATACTACTTGTTTATTTTCGCAGCCACTAAAAGATTTTATTAATCTTACAGTAGATAAGACAGAATTAATGAGGGGTATCCTCGTATCTGACATCGGTTCGAAAAATCGCTCCTATAGTGAAGAAAATTGTCTATCTGTAGCAAGAATGAAATAAAAATGGAACTATATCTTCGGAAGAGAACTAGCAAAACAATGGCATAAATAATTTTAAAAAGTGGTTTAAATTGAGAGTACTTTTTCCATTTTTTTCTTAATTCAAGTATCCGAGCAGCATTTTTTTCTTTACAGTACTTTTTTTTTAGGTCCTGATCTAGTGCTGTATTAAACAAAGCACCACAGAGGGAAATTTCGTTATAGATCGATATTCGTTAGTGCCAATGGAGGGAAAATTGGATTAAATTTTCGTAATCAAAACAGCGAAGAGGAGGCGAGAGAATGAACTAGCTCCCCCTACCTACCCCCTTCTGCATCCCCGTTTCCACTTTACACTCCCACACCCCACTTCCAATGTTCCCATCCTCACATTCCAACTTCCTTGCTCACTCCCATTTTCTCTTCCTCGCCCCCATTCACCTCCCTCTCCATCTTTTCCCCTTCCCACCCGCTTCCTCACCCTCACTTCCCCTTCCACATTCCTACTTCTCATCAGTTTGTGCTTCTCCTTCTTGACCATTTTTCCCCAATCCTCTCCCAGTTCAGTCCTTTTCCACATACTTAGCGCCCCTACCCCTCGCTCACTCCCTCTCCCTCACCCCCTTCCAAGTTATCTTCCCCCGCCAGTTCATCCATTTTCCGGGCTCCAACTTCTTCCGCTCCCCGCTCTTCCCACCCCTCAGCTTTCCAACCTCCCCCAGGTCTCCTCCCTGACCCCTATATTTTTCCTATTGCACTCTCACTTCCCTTCACTCGCACTCCCATTTCATCCTTTCCCATTTCAATTTCCTTTCTCACTCACACGCACACTCCTCTTCATACCCAGTTCATTACGGATTCATAAGCTATCGGATCACCTCGTGCTGCCAGGTTTCAAGCAACGGCTGATCTTGTTCGGTGAATAGTTTTTGATGTCAGACGCCGGGGCTTCACTAGGATACATCTGTCGGTAAATGGATGGATAGATAAACAGGCTCTGGTTCAGGTTATATCAAGGCCTGGCTCCCAACAGATGGTGACGAAGAGTGAATTGATCTCGTCGCCTTTTAAGAAATGGTATGTATTTTGTGCATTTCAGTCCATCAGTCGAGCAATTTTTACACCATGGAAAATCCTTTATTTGTCAATAAAAATGGGCTCTGCCTTCCACCAATGGACGGTAATGAATATGCATTAATCACATTTCTGCGAAGTGATACATTTTTGTGTGTATTTCTGTTCATCAGCTCTGCAGTTTTTATACTACCGAAGTGATAGTTGCGATGAAAGAACTGAGCCTGTTTGGCTGGGATTATTAGCAGCGTGAATATTCGTATCTCACCGCTTGTACTGTACAACTTTGCCATTAGCGATACTTCTACACCTGATCCCTCAGCTTCCCTTTTTACCATACACCTCCTCGCCCCTCCTTACCTCGTCTCCTCTATCCTTTTCACCTCGCTATATGTAATCAACACCACCACCACCACCACCACCATTATCATCGTCATCATCATCCTTTTCCTTTCATCAGGAGCGTAGGAGCCCGGGGCTCGGCCACTCTGTTACATTATTTTAAGGTGGGCGTGACTAGCCTCGCCCATCCCGGCATGACATTATGGGAGCAATAAACCCAAACCTTCACCCGTATGTATGGTTATCACCCATCGTAGTATATGTTTTTTGGGGAAATGAGAGTACCACGTGGCTGAACACTGAGCACAGAGTCACTTCAAGGCAGCAAATTATGGAGTGAGTGGAAGGTAGGCGCCCTCATGTACCAGATGTAAACAAGCATTTTTGTTGCTTGTATTCATATTTGAAGAGGATCATATTCGGCCAAAACTAGTGCACCTACCCCCATTAAACAAATTTTTCATACTGGGCATGATTCTTCAGTGACTGAACATTTACATACCCTTCTGATTTAAGTGTCTTTTGTCCCGTTACTTGGAGATGTATTCTATGCACACTGACAAACGATGCCCTCTCGTAACTCATATTTGTTGTTGCCAGAAGGACAGGAGTCATAGGAAGATTCTACTCTGTCCTTTTTTTGCCCTTCCTGCAAACAAAAATATATTTACGACAGAGATTTTGTCGAAATGTAGTTTCTGAATATACATCCTGTTTTTCCTCCTAAAGATATCAGTCGAAAACCTCTGTTTATACTAGTCACTTCCATTATTTATTTTTTTTTCCTCACAGTGTTCCAGCAAATATCGGGCGAGTTTGTATATAGTATAGCCCCCAGTAACTTTTTCACTACAAGACGTGTCCCGTATGTGAAACGTATGCGAGGCTTTATGACAGTCTTTTTTTCTACATGACGCCAAGCGTCTGCGGGAGTTATAATGGGAATAAAGTGAACGTCAAGTCTATGATGATAGTTATTTGGCCTTTGAAATTTGTATTCAGGGGAAGGTACTGCTGGTCATCGCACTGCCTGATTAACTGGGGAACTGTTGAGTTTTCATGCAGGATTTAAGAGCCATACTACTATTGGCTTTGGAGATTTCGTAACACCTCTTCCAAAGCAATTCATTTTGCACTTTATACCCCAGTAATCTCTGGTAGGCTATGACAGAGATGGAAACTATGCCGATGTTAAAACTATATGCACAACACTCGAGGGAATGTTAAGTTGTAATAGGTAAAATCAATTGCTATGGAACTTTTAATATTTCCAGTGCTTTGTGTCCCTACTCACTAATGACCACTCTTGCCGTAACACAAAATCCTCCTCCATAGAAGAAGTACCTAGACATAATGCTTATTGCATACATTAAGCTATTAAGGCATATAGATAATTATTGCTCAGGCCCATTCTTCCCATGCAGTACGACATCCAACTACCGAGTTGCAATCATCCACATTGTCTCCAACTTGCTCTCGGCCTTCCTTTCCTCCTGCTTCTAATTATAGTACTTCACTCTCATGCTCTACAGTCTTAGTCTTTCATTGTCCATTCGTTCCGTGTGGCTGAACTTCCTCATTTTTTCTCTGGTTTTCCGACTACATCCACGACCACATTACAGTCACATTCCTGATGAATCCTTTTATTTGTCGATTTGTCCCTCCATGTCACTGTACTCGTACTTCTGTGGTAATTTTTCTTCAACAGCCCTCACTCCAAATGCTTATCCAGCCTCGTATAATGGAAGACAGAAGTAGTGTTAGTCTGTGGTTTTATCCACATTTTTTACAGAAACAACAGGAAAATGAAAAAAAGATCATACGCCTGATTAAAGGTCTCCTCTGTTTATTAAAAAAAAAAAATCTGTAACAGTTGAACTTAAACTGCTGTAGGTTAAAGTTTGAGGGGAATCTAACCTGGGAAGGCGAGGTTAAAAAAGCAGTTCTAGGAATAAATGAACTATAATTCGTGAATTATTATTAGAATACCTACCAAATTACTTATTCGTGGTTGACATGCATTAAACCCCATACATAAGTTGTTGGTTTAACAAATAGTTGGAATAAATTTTAGGGATGTCAAAGGATCTTATCATCGATTCGTGAAGGTTACCGTATGCCTTTCGTCTGAGACGGAATTTTCAAACCAGATTCGATCACACAAAGATCATCTTATTGTGATAATGAGATGATATATATCCTTACGCTCGTGTCCTTCGCATTCTCTTGTTAATAAGTATTATTCACATCCATCAGAAATTTAATGCGGATTACAAAATGTGTGTTGTGTGATTTTGTTTCGCCTGTTCATTACATAAATAACCCATATTCTTTGACTCATATGTATGTACAGGAGAGTGTTTGAATATCTCCTTAGAGGACTGACATAGTACGACGCTCCACCACATAGTGTTTCATAATGATTACATGTTGCAGAATAAAGAGAGGCATATTTTTTGGTTATAGTAAATAAACCTGGTGAATTAATACTGCAGTTATGACGATTTCACTGCAGTTCACCTCGGCATGCACGCTGGAGAGAGAGAGAGAGAGAGAGAGAGAGAGAGAGAGAGAGAGAGAGAGAGAGAGAATCTGGGATGGGGGTGTTGGGAGTGAATATGGCGTGGTTGCCGTATACAGAATTGTTTCTTATCACCTAGACTAAACCCACGGCTGGTAATCATATCTACCGTGTTGCACTCTGTGTTCTTGGTCACAGATGGATTCTTAAATACCACAGGGGTGTGTCCTTCATTACAGATAATATACTGTGTAAGAATGTCGTCAAATACTGAAACAGAGCTTGTATTTTAGGACATAATGGGACTGGGAAGGAAACTATAATTGGTTGATATAATTGGCTGATATTTTCGGTTTGTTCATTTGACCAGAGAGGGAATGAAGGAGTAGAAGGAGATGAGAAAAAAGAAGGAACAAGGTTACCCTTCGTTCTTACTTTTACGGTTTACATGAGCTTGGTACGTTGCTTTATCGTTTATAAATAATCTGAACATTTTGTTGACACCTCCTACATCCGCAGCCGTCCTTCCCATACCCTTCAACCCCCATCGCCCCTTCATACAGTTAAGATACAAATTAATTCATGGCAACTGTTCCACCTCCAAAATCTAAGATTCAGTAATGAGAATTTGTAGCCAGCTTTCTAATGCAGATATGTGGCCAGGTTTCCATTTTTCATGTTGGAAGTTATAATTATACCCTCATGTAAATCTTTCTTCACTTCCACCCTAAAATGTGAGTTTTTCTTGTTACTGCTCTCAGTGCACCTGCCTGTTTTTTTTTTTTTTTTTACAGTTTTCTTTTCATTTTACAGTATATTCTGTTTTTATTCATTAACCTGATTAAGTACTTCGGAAACAACACCTTACACATTTTGTCACGATTTAATCTCTACCTACAGTTCAACACCATCACCATCTCCCACTAATAGTTTGTTTCTATTTCATATTAGTCGTGGCAATGTTTGTAATGGCCATGTACCTGGGTTATTTTGTCAAAATAATGAAGCCGTAAGTTAATGCTAATCATACTTGTGATGTTTTTGTATACTGATTATTAAAATGGTGGCGATCGTGTACGTTCATGTTGATCATGAATAGTAAGACCACTCCACACGGTCAGTGAGCACATGTGATGTCCCAGCTCGCTACTCATTAGTTTCGAAGCATTGTGTCGAAGTACGCTACGAGCAGTACAGTACATTAGAAGGGCAGTTGGCTCTTCAGTTCATCACGTCTACCGTTTCATCTCTAATCTCATGATTCTCATCCCTAGTTTAGTATTACATTGACACCCAACACCACAGATGCACATTGCACACGATCTTGTGGACGGGCTTCAGCTGTGATGCTGTACGTTGAGATTAAGAGCGAATATTGACGTTAAGTTATAACCGCAGTAATGATGATGTACTATGATGGCCGTGAAAGTAATGGTAGAATTAAGTTGACTGTCTTGAACTTCATATATCTGCAGATGGTGAGTGTGACAGGCATGATAGGAGTGGCCGGGTTTAAAATTGGAAAAAATTAGATGATGGTGATAATTATTCTAACACAAATTAAGTAACGATGATGATGATGAAGATGATGATGATGATGATGATGATTCTGTGGATGCGAGTGAAGTGACGACGCTGGCAAAAACTGGTCCAGAAAGTGAAAAGATAACAATAGTGATTGTGTTGATCCACGTATAATGATGATCCAAATGAAGTGGTAGTGATGACGATAATTATATAGGGAAAGTGAAATGATGACACTGATGATTAGTCAGATTCCAACCAATGTCATCTCGATGATGATGATTGATGATGACAGTGAAGTGATGAGGATGATATTTCTGCTAACCGAAATGGGATGTTGAAGGTAGAACTGTGTTAACGATACTGGTGATTGTGGAACTATATAATTAAGTGATTACGATGGCGGTAATCCTACGGCTCCAAAAAATTTATGACGATGGTCCGAACCAAAAGTATAAGGGAGAGAGGGGACAGCTTGTAACTTCCTGGGTGTCCTAAAACTCCCTTGTGTTTTTATCTGCGAGTCGATTGGGGTGGGTAACTTTCGTGGCTGAGACTGGCGGATATTAATTTAACAGTCACTAGACCCACAGCCACTGAGAATATAGATTACCTGCTTAATGCCTGGTGAAGACTTGCTTCTTTTTAACTGAGAAATGTTATACTGTCTGCATTATATATCGGAAACATTCTGTGACGAACATGCACTGGTGGTCAGGCTTTGAACGATTTTTGTGTATACTTTTCCTAATGCGATGAAGTATTGAATGCCTAAACACAATGCATACATACTTGCATGCAAATGAAAACTACTCTTTTGGTTTATTCTTCTTGTTACCATACAATACTATCCCGAGTATAAGTGAGTTTTCCGTTTGTTGAAGTTGATAACAGTTTTTATTACTTCTCCGGAGGTGCTCACCTAAATTTAGTAAAATAATCTGGATGCAGTAACAGTAAAGCACAGACGACGTCTCTGGGTGAAAAATTGTTAAAAATAAGGCATCTGGAGCATGGGAAAGTAAGCCTGCTATTCACGTATTCCCTGTCTGTCTGAAAAGGCAACTGAAAAAGACGTAGACCGAATTTCACAAATTGGCCCAGGAACACAGCACTCTCATCGGTCATCTCTAATAATGAAAGCAGCCTCGTAACCCCTGTCGCAAAATGCAAACCAGAGAATTATCACTAAATGCCCTCATTTAACAAGCAAGCCAAATTATATGCCCCTATGTGTGGAGCCTTTGTAAACTAAACTAAATGAAACTAACATTGCTGACACCTCCAAACGATTTCACTCAGCTTTAAAGAGACTTTTCGAACTTTTTGCCATAGGTGTTGCCTTCATCGGTGCCTTCATTAATAAGTTCCCTTCTTTAGCTGAATAACGAAATACGTCATCAGACTGAAATTTCACCTTACCGGGGTTATTTTGTTTTTCATGGCATGCTACTGAACCGAAATTCCTGCCCATAAATCTTGGCGGCAAAAAGAAGAGCTGAATTTATCATTACGCCGCTGCTAATGAAATTTATAGTGATCACAATTGCTTTTAAAACGATTGCCCTCATTTGGGAAAAAAAAAAAAAAAAAAAAAAGTGTGTAGGCTCCGATACATCTTTTTCCTTCAGTTTTATATGTTTGGACAAGAGGTAGTTTTTAAGCCCTTGAATCCGGCTACGTATACTCCTTGTTTATTTTTGCAGCCACCCAAAGATTTTATTAATCTTATCGTATATCCAAAGCTGTGAAAGAATAATTGTGGGATATACTCGTATCTGACAACGAAAACTGGCTCCCGTATTGAAGAAAATTTATTGTTGGTAGCAAGAATGAAATAAAAAAGAAAACTATATCTTCGGAAATGAGTTGGCAAAACAATTGCATAAATTGTTTTAAGAAGTCGTGTATATTTGAGAGTACTACTTCCATTTATTTTTAATTTGAGGATCCGAACAGCATTTTTTTTCTGTGGATCGTGAACAGGTGCTATATTAAACGAAGCACCACAGCGGGAAATTTCATTATACATCGATATTCATTAGCGCTAATGGAGGGGAAATTGGATTGAATTCTCGTAGTCAAAACAGCGAGGAGGAAGCGAGAGAATGCCTTACCTCCCCTACCTACCCCCTTCTTCATCCCCTTTTCCCCCTTACACTCCCGCACCCCACTTCCCACATTTCCATCCTCACAATCCAAGTTCCATTCTCTCTCCCATTTTCTCTTCTTCTTCCCTATTCACCTTCTCTTCCCCTCCCCACCCGCTCCTTCAACCTCACTTCCCATCCCACACTCCTACTTCCCATCAGTCTCAGTGTTTCTCCTTCATGACCATTTTTTCCCCAATCTCATTCCAGTTCAGTCCTTTTCCACATACTTAGCGCCCCTACCCCTCGCTCACTCCCTCTCCCTCACCCCATTCCAAGTTATCTTCCCCCGCCAGTTCATCCTTTTTCCGTGCTCCAACCAACTCCAACTTTCCCCCTACTCCCTCTTTCCACTCCCCCGCTTTCCTACCCCCCCCTCTTTCCTACCCCCCCCCGCTTTCCTACCCCCCCCCGCTTTCCTACCCCCCCAAGTCTCCCCCCTGACCCCTATATCTCCTATTGCACTCTCACTTCCCCTCACTCTCACTCCTATTTCATCCCTTCCCATTTCAATCTCCATCCTCACTCACACTCACACTCCTCTTCATCCCCAGTTCATTACAGATGCATAAGCTATCGGATCACCTCGTGCTGCCAGGTTTCGAACAATGGCTGAAAAGCATATGATCAGGTAAATAGCTTTTGATGTCGGACGCCGGGGCTTCACTAGGATACATCTGTCCTTAAAAGGTTGGATGGAAAAACAGACTCGGGTTCAGGTGATATCGGGGCCCGACTCCCAACAGATTGTGACGAAGAGTGAATTGATCTCGTCTCCTTTTATGAAATGGTATGTTTTTTACGCATTTCAGTCCATCAGTCGAGCAGTTTTTACGCCGTGGAAACTGTTTTACTTATCAGTAAAAATGGGCTCTGCCTTCCACCTACAGACGATGATGAATATGAATTAATCCCATTTCTGCGAAATCATACTTTTGTGTGTGTGTGTGTGTGTGTGTGTGTGTGTGTGTGTGTGTGTGTGTGTGTGTGTGTGTGTGTGTGTGTGTGTGTGTGTGTGTGTGTGTGTGTGTGTGTGTGTGTGTGTGTGTGTGTGTGTGTGTATTTCTGTCCATCAGCCCTGCAGTTTTTATACAACCGAAGTGATAGTTGCAATGAAAGAACTGGGCCTATATGGCTGGGATTATTAGCAACATGAATACTCATATCTCAACACTTGTACTGAACACTCTTGCCGCTAGCGATACTTCTACACCTGATTCCGCAGCTTCCCTCTTTACCATTCTCCTCCCCAACCCTCCTTAACACGTCTCCTCTTTCCTCTTTACCTCGCTATATACAATCATCAGCATCAGCGTCACCACCACCACCACCACCATCATCATCATCGTCATCATCATCCTTTTTCTTTCATCAGGAGCATAGGAGCCCGGGGCTCGGCTACTCGATTCAAATATTTAAGGCGGGCGTGGCTGGCCTCACCTACACTAGCATGACATTATGGGAACAATAAACTCCAACTTTCACTCGCATATATGGTTATCACCCATCGTAGTATTTGTTTTTCTAGGAATGAGTGTACCACATGGGTGGGCACTGCGCATAGAGTCAATTCAAGGCAGCAACTTATCGTGTCAGTGAATGATAGGCTCCCTCATGTACCAGATGTAAACGAGCATATTTGCTGCTTGTATTCATACCTGAAGAGAATCAGATTCAGCCAAAATTAGTGCATCTACCCAATAAACAACTTTTTCCTACGGGGCATGATTCTTCAGTGACTGAACATTTACATACCCTTCCTTTTTAAGTGCCTTTTATCTCCTTACTTGGAGGTGTATTGTATGCACACTGACAAACGATACCCTCTCATAACTCAAATTTGTTGTTGCAGGAAGGACATGAGTCATGGGAAGATTCTGTTCAGTCCTATCTTTGCCTTTCCTGCGGAAAAAATATATTTACGACAGAGATTTGGTCTAAATATAGTTTCTGAATATACATCTTGTCTTTCCTCCGAAAGTTATTAGTCGAAAACCCCTATGTATACCAGTCAATTCCACGATTTTTTTCCCCACAGTGTTCCCGGAGATATTGGGCGACTTTATATATGGCCCCCAGTAACTTTTTTACTACAAGACGTGTCCCGTATGTGAAACGTATACAATGCTTTGCGACAAGCCATTTATTCCACATGACGCCAAAAGTCTGCTAGAGTTATAATGGAAATAAAGTGACCGTCAAGTCTATGATGGTAGTTATTTGGCCTTTGAAATTTGTGTTCAGGTGAAGGTACTGCTGGTCATCGCACTGCCTGATTAACTGAGGACCTGTTGAATTTTCAAGCAGAATTTAAGAGCCATGCTACTATTGGCTTTGGGGATTTCGTAACATCTCTCCCTAAGCGATGCGTTTTGCACATTATACTTCAATATTCTCTGGTAGGCTATGATACAGATAGAAACTATGCCTATTTTAAAACTATATACACAATGTTCGAGGAAATGTCGAGTTGTAATGGGTAAAGTCAGTTGCTGTGGAACTTAACAAATTATTTCCAGGATTTTCTGTCCCTACTCACTAACTACTACTCTTTCCGTAACACATAATCCTCCTTCACAGAAGAACCTAGATATAATGCTTATTGCATACATTGTCATTAAGGGACATAGGTAATTATTTCAAAGGCCAGTTCTCCACATTTAGTACGACATCCAGCTATCGAGTTTAACTCCTCATATAATCATCCACACTCTCTCCAACATGCTCTCGGCCTTCCTCTCCTCCTGCTTCTAATTATAGCACTTCACTCTCATGCTCTACAGTCTTAGTCTTTCATTGTCCATTCGTTCCGTGTGGCTGAACTTCCTCATTTTTTCTCTGGTTTTCCGACCACATCCACGACCACATTACAGTCACATTCCTATCTATCTATCTATCTATTGCCAGACGCCTCAATCCCGTTTGGGGTGGCCACAAATAAATCGCCTCCAAGTCGCCCTGTCCCCCGCCATTTCACTGCCCTGCTCCCAACTCACACCCCCCTCTCTCATTTACCTCTCCACCCCATCCCTCCATCTCATTCCCGGCCTCCCCCTCCCTCTTCCCCCCTCCACCTCACTCACATACACTCTCTTCGTCAGTCTTTCACCCTCCATCCTCTCCACATGGCCAAACCACATCCATATCCACACCACAACGCTCCTTTATATCCTCATTCGTCAGCCTGTCTCTCCCCGTGACTCCACAGGCTCCTCTTAAATAACTCATTTCCACTGCTCTCACTCTTGACTTGTGTCCTTCCAACAATGTCCAAGCTTCACTTCCGTACGTTAGAGTTGGTATCACAATACTGTCATGTAGTAACTTTTTCACTTCCATGCTCACTTCCCTGTTTCTTATCACTGCTTTCAAAGAACCAGCAACCTTTCTTCCCTGCTGTACCCTTTCAAGCACTTCGCCCTCCAAACCTCCATCCTTACTCATCACACTACCCAAGTACTTAAACGTACTCACATTTTCCAATTCCTCACCATCCAACCTCGCTGCACATTCACTAACTTCACCTCTCTCAAAGACCATCACTTTACTCTTCCCTACATTCACCTTTAGATTCCGTTTCTTACACACTCTCTCAAACTCATCCACCAAGCCTTCCAGCTCCCCTTCGTCTTCACTCAACAACACAGTATAATCTGCAAACAACAGTACAGGGAGTTTCCAAACACTATCCTCTCTCACCAGGGCCACTCCAACATCCACTACCCTACCTTGTACCTCTTTTATTACCCCATCCATGTACAGATTGAACAACCATGGAGACATGACACATCCCTGTTTCAAACCAACTTTCAAAGAGAAAAATTCACTTAGTTCACCATCCACACGCACTGCAGCCTTCGCACCATCGTACATACTCTTCACAGCATTCAACAACTTCCCATCTACTCCATATATTCTTAACACTTTCCACAATCCTTGTCTATCCACCCTGTCATATGCTTTCTCCAAATCCATGAAAGCCGCATACAACTTCTTTCCCTTCTCTAGAAACTTTTCCACTAAAGATCTAAGAATGAATATCTGATCTACACAACCTCTTCCCTTCCTAAAGCCTCCCTGTTCTTCTCCAACTAATTTCTCTGTTCTTTCTCTAACTCAGTCTATAAGTATCCTGCCATACACTTTTCCTATTATACTAAGAAGACAAATGCCCCTGTGATTACCACACACTTCTTTTTCCCCTTTTCCTTTGTACAAGGGAATAATTATACCTGACTTCCAATCCTCCGGGACTCTACCTTCCTCCCAGGCCAATCTGCACATCTTCCACATCCATTCTACTACTATCTCTCCCCCATGCTTCAGCATTTCACCACACACTCCATCAATTCCTGGGGCTTTCCCCGATTTAACTTTCTTCATTGCTTCCACAACTTCTATCCTACTGATTTCTTCCTGTCTTCTCACCTCCCTCCTTCTCCCAGCCATTCCCCAGCCACTTATACTCGCATTACTTCCATCCTCTACTTTCAACAATTCCTTAAAGTGTTCTCTCCATCTGCTCACTTTTTCTCCCTTCTCCACAAGTAATCTACCATTTTTATCTTTCACTCCCCTGCTAACTTCACTTCCACCCTGTCTTACCCTTTTCACTTCTCTCCAGAACATTTTCTTACAGTCCCTCCACTTTACACTCAAATTCCTTCCAAATTCCTCATCCACTCTCTTCTTACTCTCTTTTACTAATCTTTTCACCTCTCTCTTTCTTTCCACATATAACTCTCTCTTCCGCCTCTCAACTTCTTCCACGCCCCTATTTCTCATCCATTCATTGTATGCTTTCCTCTTTTGTGCCACAGCCTGTTTCACCTCTTCAGTCCACCACGCTGTTCCTTGCACCCCCCTCCGTCTTCTCTTCCTTCCACACACCACATCACATGCTGCACATATTTCTTCTGTAAATATCTTACACACACCTTCCAAGTCTCCCATCTGCTCCAATTCATATTTGCCCAATCGTTGCTCCACTTCTCTCTTATACTCTGCCTTTTTCTCATCCTCTTGTAACCTTTCCACTCTCCTTGCAGATACTCCTTCCTCTCGTCTTTCCCTTCTTCTATTCTTCCATCTTACTTGCATTCTAATTCTGGCCACCACCAAGTAGTGGTCAGAAAGTCCACTCCCCCAACCTCTATACACTCTTGCATCCTTTACACATCTTCGCATCCTTTCATCCACACACACATAATCAATCATTGCCTTCCTTTCATTCAGTTCACCACCCACCCTTCTCATCACTCGCCATGTATACCTGTGGATCATTTTATGCCTGAAGAGGGTATTGGCTATCACCAACCCCCTCCCAGCACAAATGTCCACTAACGCACTCCCATTCTCATCTATCTCAGCAGGCACACCCCACTCACCAACTATTCCATCCACCTTCACATTCCCAACTTTACCATTCATACCACCAATCAAAAACACTCTCATTCCTTCCAAACTTTTCCATGCACACTTCCACATTTGTCCAGAACTCTTCTCTCACTCTTCTAGCACGATCTTGCGTTGGTGCATACACACACACAATCGCCCACATTTGTATTCCAACTTTCAAATTTACCCACACAATCCTTGACCCAACTGATCCATACTGTCTTATGCTCCTCTTCCATCTTTTACTCACAACTATACATACTCCTTCCTTTGCCCTCTCATTCTCACCTACTCCTGCACATATACCCCATCCATACTCCCATTCTCTCACACTTTCTCCTCTCCATTTTGTTTCAGTTATTCCACATACATCCACTTTCGCACCCTCAAGCACCTGAACAATCTCTCTCTCTTTCACCTCATCATTCGCTCCTCTTACATTCCATGTACTCATTACCAAGTCCTTTGTCCGGTCCTGGGTCGTCATCGTTTGATCAGTCCTTGTCCGAGGCTTCTTGTTTGTTTTTTTAGTTAGTTGTTTTCCGGGGAGGGGCACTAACCCTCCGCCAACCCTTTTAGTCGCCTTTTACGACAAGTAGGGATACTGGGGGAGTATTCTTGAGAACCCCCCTACCCCCTACCCCCTGATGAATCCCTCCATGTCACTGTACTCGTATTTCTGTGGTAACTTTTTTCAACAGCCCTCACTCCAAATGCTTATCCAGCCTCGTACAGTGAAAGACAAAAGTAGTGTTTGTCTGTGGTTTTGTCCTTTTTTTTTTTTTTTTTTTTTTACAGAAAATGAACAGAGAAAGGGGAAAAAATCATACACGAGATTACAGGTGTCCTCTGTTCATTTAAAAAAAAATAAATAAAAATAAATAACATTTGGACTTAAACTGTTGTAGGTTAAACTTTGGAGGAGGGGGACTAATACGGGAAAGCGAGTTCAAAAAAGAAGCACTTCTAGGAATAAATGAACTTTAAGTCGTAAATTATTATACGAATACCGGCCAAATTACATGTTCGTGGTTGACATTCTTTAAACCCCACACATATGTTGTTAGTTTAATTAAAAGTTGGAATAAACTCTAGGGATGTCAAAGGATCTTATCATCGCTTCGTGAAGGTTCCCGTATCCCAGTTTCGTATGAGACTGAATTATCAAACCATATTCGATCACACAAAGATAATCGCATTTTGACAATGAAATGATGTATCCTTACGCTCGTGTCTTTCGCATTCTCGTGTTATTGGGTATTAGTCACATCCATCAGGAATTTAATGCAGATTACATAGTGAGTGTTGTATGATTTCGTTTCGCCGTTCATTACACAAATAACCAAATATTCATTGACCTATATGTATGTATGTATAGTGTTCAAATATCTCCTTAGAGGACAGTGACATATTAAGACAATCCACCCTACAGTGATTCATAATGATTACATGTTACAAAAGAAAGAGAGACGTATTTATTGGGTACAGTAAATAAACCTCGTAAATTAATACTGCAGTTATGACGCATTCACTGCGGTTCATCTCGGCATGCGTGCTGGAGAAGAGAGAGAGAGAGAGAGAGAGAGTCGGGGATGAGGGTGTTGGGAGTGAGTATGGCGTGGTTTCGCTATAGAGAATTATTTATCACGTAGACTAAACCCACGGCTGGTAATCGTATCTACCACTTTGCACTCTGTGTTCTTGGTCACAGATGGATTCTTACCACAGGGATATGTCCTTCATTACAGATAATATATAAGAATGTCGGAATACCGTAACAGAGCTTGCATTCTAGGACATAATGGAACTGGGAAGGAAACTATAATAGGTTGATATGACTGACTGATGTTTTCGGTTTGTTCATATGACCAGGGAGGGAATGAAGGAGTGGAAGGGGATGAGAAAGAGGGCGTAGCATGGTTACCCTTCATTCCTACTTTCACGGTTTACATGCGCGTGGTATATTGCTTTTTCGTTTTTAAATAATCTGAATATTTTATTGACAAATGATTATATATCACTTTTTTTATAATGATACATGGCAACCACACCAGTCCCACCTACTACATCCCCTACCCTTCTCCCCATACCCTTCAAGCCCCACCACCCCTTCATAGTTAAGATACAAGATTCATGGCAACTGTTCCACCTCCCAAATCCAAGATTCAGTAATGAAAATTTGTAGCCAGTTTTCTAATGCAGATATGTGTCCAGGTTTACATTTTTCGTGTTGGAAGTTTTATACTTTCATATAAACATTTTTTTTACTTCCACGCTCAACTTTGTAGTTCTCATGTTTCTGCTCTCAAAGCACCTGCTTGTTTTGTTTCTTTTTATTTATGCAGTTTCAGGTTTTTCATTCTATAATCTATTTTTTTTTTTTTCATAAGCCTGCTTAACAACTTCGGAAACAACACCTTACATAATTATTTTGTCAGGATTTAGTCTCAACTTACAGTTCAACACCATCACCAACACTCCCTAATAGCCTGTTTCTATTTCTTATTAGTGGTGGCAATGTCTGTGATGGTGATGCACCTGGGTTATTTTGTAAAAATAATGAAGCTTTAAGTAATGCACCACACTTGTGATATTTTTGTATACTGATGATTACAGTGGTGGCGGTCGTGTGCGTACATGTTGATCATGAATAGTAAGACCACTCCACACGGTCAGTGGGCACCTTTGGTGTCCCAGCTCTGGTGTCCAAGTACGCTACGAGCAGTACAGTACACCCACGGACGAATGTGTTGACGCCTCTCCATCCTCACTGTGAACCATGAAACCGTGACGCGTGAACACGAAGCACCTAGTAAAGATCACACCATACAGGGGCCACCAAGGTGGGGGATGGGAGTGAGGAGACTGGTGAGTGAGGGGGAGGTTGGATTGTTGGAGGAGAGAGGGAGGAGCGGGGTCAGGTGATCCATCATGACATTACTGTAAGCTTGCCTCTACACAGTTATATTACTATTATCTGGCACGTTTACTTTATGAAATGAAATATATGGTTTGTTTCGTTATCGTGAAATGAATTTTGATATAAACTCCCGGTAAATTCCTACAAACATGGTATGCCTTCACATATTACCTTGCTGGTGGCACCATCCTTCTTTCCTTTCCCCCCCAACCTGGGTTGCCGGACCCTTTGACCCGACCCGCATGTTTGTTCCCTTCCATTCCACACCTCATTTGTCACACTGCTGCATGTCATTTTGCAGGTGAATTATTTGGTATGGCTGAGGTATTACGATGCAGGTTAATTCACATACCACGACAGTAATACGAATTTTAAGTATAGATGCACCAGAAAGCAGAGCAGGCAATTCAGTGTTCCTTAGGAGACAGTAAATGCTGTTTAATAATAGTCATGCACTACCCACATGCCCATGTTAAATTAGCGTTTCATATTTGTGATGTTACAGTTTCTTATTAGGTGTTTAGGTCAAGTGATTATTTTAATCCGTAGATTATGATAGGTGATACCATCACATCAAATATCACATTCTTCACACGTCTGTACGGTGTGCCAGGCATAACACAAAACGTCATATAGGACCGTTATTGTGATATCTCGTATCCTGATGAACGACTGTTGCTTATTTGTGTAATGAAGATAATGCAGGATATATAAACACATCATGTTACTTATCAGTACTGACATTCTATAATATCCATGTTAATAATGATGCAGAGATCATACATAAAAATATATTCAAACACATAGCTATAAGAAAGCAGATATTATGTCAGTAACCTGCACAGCCACCCTGCGCAACAATAACTTCATTTAGTCTTTTTGGCACAGACTCTACCAGATTCATGAAAATGTTTGCTTGGCGTTTTACGGAGTCCCACACCTCATATACTTTATGTTCAATGGCAAGGCGGTTCCTTACTTCTCCCACTTCTCCCACATCCCAGTCCAGACTCATTACTGACCAAAGATTTTCAATCGCCCTTACTGGGCCAATAAAGAACTTCTATCTCTGGGTGTTTGCAAACCACTGTTTCACTACTCTACTGGTATGGACGGGGTCGTTATCGTGCACATAGCTCACACGGATGGAAGCAGCTTCTTTCAACACCCCTCATTCCTGTCGGCATACTATGTGTTTAGGAATTAAGCGAGAGTTTACGGCAAACTTTTATTTAAGATAACGAAACAATCTATACATTTCATAAAATACACGTGTCAGATAATAGTAATATAACCTTAAGTAGAGGAAAACCGTAATGAATCACCTGACCCCACCCCTTCCCCTCTCCTCCAACTAGCCAACCTCCCCCTCACTCACCAGTCTCCTCACTCCTACCCCCCCACCTTGGTTGCCCTGTGCTTCGGGTTCACGCGTCACGGTTTCATGTTTCACGGTGAGGATGGAGATGCGTCAACACATTTGTCCGTGGGTGTACATTAGAAGTGCAGATGGTGCTTCCGTTCTTCACGTCTACCGTTTCATTTCTAGTCTTATCCCTAATTTAGCATCACATTGACTCCAACACCACAGGTGCACACTGATCTTGTGGACGGGCTTCAATTTTGATGTTGTACGGTGAGCCTAAGAGCGAATATTGATGCTAAGTTGAGTATTTCAACCGCATTAGTGATGGTGTACGATGATGACCGTGAAAGTGATGGTAGAACAAAGTTGATTGTACTGAACTTCACATATCTGAAGATGGTGAGTGTGATAGGCATGATAGTGCTGGTACTGCAAGTTGGTAATTCCGACTGAAATGCATGATGGGAGTGGCCGGGATTAAAACTGGTGGGGAAAAAATTAGATGGTGATAATTATTCTCACACAAATTAAGTGACGACGATGATGATGATGATTCTGCGGATGCGAATGAAGGGATGACGATGGTAAAAACTGGTCGAGAAAGTGAAAAGATAACAACAGTGATTGTGCTGACCCACGTAAAATGATGATCCAAATGACGTGGTGGTGATGACGATAATTGTATAGGGAAAGTGAAGTAATGACAATGATTTTTACTCGAGTTCAACTAAAATCAACTCGATGGTGATGACTGGTGATGACAGTGAAGTGACGAGGATGGCGATAATTCTGTGAACCGAAACGGGGTGTTGAAGGTAAAACTGTGTTAACGATAGTGGTGACTGTGGAATTATATAATTAAGTGATTACGGTAGTGGTGATCCTATGGCTCAAAATTAATTGATGACGATGGTCCGAACCGACAGTATGAGGGAGAGAGGGAGCAGCTCGTAACTTCCTGAGTGTCCTAAAGCTCCCCCGAATGCTTTTAACTGCGAGCCGATTGGGGTGAGTAACTTTCGTGGTTGAGAATGGCATGTATTAATTGAACTGTCACTAGACCCACAGCCACCGAGAATATAGATTGCCTGCTTAATGCTTGGTGAAGGCTAGCTTATTTTTCACTGTGAAATGTTATACTGTCTGCATATATATCCAAATATTTTGTGAGACGAACATGCACTGGTGGTCAGGCTTTGAATGATTTTTATATTGTCTTTTTCTAATGCGATGATTTATTGTATGCATAAACATAATGCATACCTACTTGTATGTAAATGAAAATGACTTTTTTGTTTTATTCTTCTTGTCATCAAACAACGTTATCCAGAGTATGGGTGACTTTTCCACTTGCTGGAGTTGATTACAGTTTTTATTGTTTCTCCAGAGGTGCTCACCAAAACTTAGTAAAATAATCTGGATGCAGTAACAGTAAAGCACAGACAACTAAAAAATTAGGCACCTGGAGCATGGCAAAGTAAACCTGCTATTCTCTTATTCCCTCTCTGTCTTAAAAAGCAACTGAAAGAGACGTAGACCGAATTTCACGAACTGGCCCAGGAACACAGCACTCTCATCAGTCATCTCTAATAGTGAAAGCATGTGGTAGGTGGTGGCGACCATCATCCAGTCACTTGATGTAGTGCTGCCTACTTCTTCCTTAGCCTTTATCATTCTTTTTCTGTGCCTGCCCTCCTCTTTTCCTATTTCTCCCATCTTTCCTGTCACTTCTTATTGCTTTTTTTTTCTTTTACAGGTGGCTTTCCATTGAGTGACAAGCCAAATGGTTTCCTGTAAGCCAAGAAACCATTTACAACGCTGGATGGTAACCATATAACCAAACCATACGTGCTCCCTACGTGTCAGCAAGCAGGTTGGTGGAGGGTTAATGGCCCTCCCCGTAAAACAAATAACTCAAAGTTAAATGGCCACCCCTTACGGGATTATGGCGTCTGGCAATAGATAGATAGATAGATCCTCGTTACCCCTGTTGCAAAATGCAGGCCAGGGAATTATGTCACTGAATGCCCTCAAATAAGAAGCAAGCCACATCATATAACCCTCCCTGTGCTCTGGTAGTCAAGTGAGCACAGCTGTATTGCGTCTAGTAAGTGATACATACCCATGTTCCTCAAGGTCTGTAGGAGCGAGTGCATCCCCCCCTTAGTAGCTGTCGGTATGTTCAGATTTGCGTCAGTGTGTAGAGCGGGTTTCAATTTTTGTCTGTCTGAGACAAAGGAGGTTTTTGCCTTGACTAATATCCGTGGAAAAGTGTTAGGACGTGGCGTTTCAATTCACGTATTGTATCCTTGAATAAGGCAAAGCATTATAAAGGGGAAATGTGCGGAGACTGTCACTGACTATTCGTTAGAATCAGGAGAAAAAGTTAATCAATGGCGGAGTGGGTGAAATGGGAACATAGACATGAAGGCCAGGGAGAGTAAAAGAAAATGATTCAGCGGCAAGTTTAAGCAGACCCACTAGTAACATTGGAAATAAAGGGAAAATAAACAAATTGAGCTTGGAAAAACTTGATATTGGTGCTGCTGCCGATGATGATGATGATGATGATGATGATACTGAGAAAAAAAGTGCACCAAGAATAACTGCCGATGAACACACATGAACATAAAACGCATGCATAATACTTCTACTGTACATATACAGAACAAGTTTTATCTATACCAGTACCAGTATCAAGCTTTTGTGTTATCTGTTGTTTATAACATCCTCGCTCGTGTGGCAGGTGCAGTTTGGTGTGTGTGTGTGTGTGTGTGTGTGTGTGTGTGTGTGTGTGTGTGTGTGTGTGTGTGTGTGTGTGTGTGTGTGTGTGCGTGTGTGCGCGCGCGCGGGCGTACCCTATGTGTAGGCTAAACAAAATAACCTATTATTCTTCCAATTTAACCAAACATGATGAAGTGGATAAAGTCAACCACAGAAGAATAAGGTTTTTTAGAACACGTGGTCAAAGGTCAAGGTAACAAGGCAGGGTAAATTTAAACATTCTTATCTCATTTAATCCCAGATTTGTGGAATGGTTCACGAAAATGTAAAAGAACATTTGGCGAAAGGTCAACGTCACAAAAAAGTCAAAGGCCAACGTTACAGGGCAATGTCAACTCAGATTCAATCTAATTTTAACCAAACTTTGTGGAACGTTTAAGGGTCAGGTAAGAAGGAATTGATTCAATCTGAGAACAATCAATGAGTGTTCAAGGTCATTGAGTGAAGTCTGAGTCCAAGTCTCGTGTCTGCTTGTGGGCAAAATAAGTAAAGCCGATTGGTCCTGATTTGGATCAAATTTTAAGAGTGAGTCGAGGTTCATCCGATAGGATGGCATTTTTTCTTTTTTTAGAGGTCAAAAGTCAAGGTCACATGATAAGGTTAACTTAATTTTTATTCGATATAGACTAAATGTTATGGGGTGTTTCAGGTTTAAACGGGGTTAACGAAATTCGATTTTAAGAAAAATAGTTCAATGGTTAACGTCATAGTGAAAGGTCAAAGGTACAAATTCACTGGGCAAAATCAATTGAACCAGTTTTTATCTAACTTGAACTAACGATGGTGGAAGGTATAAGGGTTGGCAAAAATGATTTAATTCGTTTTATAAAGTCATGTATTGACGGTCAAGATCACATTGCAAAGCCAAATGTCCACCTTTTAAACCGGTTGGTCGGCGCGGGTGCTACACTATCTGCTAGGTCTGATTCATCACTATGGGCGTGGGGAAGTTTGATTCCTAGCAGGATCATCACTCAAGCCATTTAAACTATCAGATCATAATGCACTCTGACTTTACTTGTTTTAGTCATTGAAATGATTCTCTGGTTTTTGTCACGGAAATGTTTGTGATGATTTTTACGTAAGAAGTGTACCGTATTACAATTGTCTTGATTAACAACATTGTTCTTATATTATAAGTAATCATTGTTCTGCCAGAAACAACAGGGGGTGTACACGTCTCTTCGTCCCCCATTAAATCCGTGCCTGCTTTGAGTGCTCCTTATTGTTTTAAGCTGTGACATAGAGCCGTAAGTGGTGTATAACATGAAATAAAAAAAACATCATCATGTGTGAAATGGTTTCGACAAGCCAGGTTGGGTGGGTGGGAGTTGTCAGCCATATCAAGAAAAAGAACGGTATTAATTTAACTGAGTATGAAAGCCTCCAGTACTTGACGTTAATTTCGAACCATGTGATGATGATAACTTGTCTGATCTTTCTGTGCCGCTAAGTACTACACTCCGTAATGTTGAATGAAAGCTACTCACATCTAACTGTTATACCGGTGTCCCTTATAGCCTACAACCGTCAAAAAGTAAGGTCTTGTTGACATATTTACCCCCTTAAATACCCTTCAGTCCTTGCACTGTTCTTCCCTTTGGACTATTGCTGCTATCAGGCGATTTTATTTAACTTTAAAAAATCATCTTGTACTGACTGAATTTATTAAAACTACGTCTAACCCCTCCAGTTTGAGAAAATCTTTCCTAGTTCTAAATAATAATCTAAAAGTAACAATACTAATAAAAACATCATCGTACTGAATGAGTTAATACCCTAATTTACTGGTATAAATCCTTTATGCATAAAGACACCATACTTTTTTATAAGTTTGAAGGAGTTAAGACTAAGGAGTCCACCATAACAGAAGTAACCCCATGAATCCGATGTGCTTAGTATCTGCTGTTGTCTCCTCTCTTGCAGACGATTTTGTTCACCTATGGAATACTTTCTGAACTGGAGAAGTTATATACATCCTTCATTAACCCATTCAGTACCAGAGCCCTTGCATAAGCTGCAAGAAGTCATACGTATTTAGACATATTAAGAATGTAAGAAAATGATCCTCGGGGGGGAACAGGTTAATAGTATAAACCGTGAGATAAAAAGGCTGCATCATACATTAAATATTTCTTGACAAGCGTGTGGGACTAGTGTAGGTCTTCCATATCAGACTGAACCTTTTCGGTCCAGTGACGCATTCTTTTATTTAATTCTTCCTCTTTCCCGACGATTATCTTCGCCATAGTAGAGACATTATGAAATGGAGGAGTCAGATAAAGCCTTCATTAATCACCTCATTGCAAGCGATCGTTCTTTCGTTGGATACAATCTTTTGGATGGGAATAGGGATTTTAAAAAAAGAGTGGTATAAACCTTCAAAAAACGCATATATATATATATATATATATATATATATAAAATGAGATAGTGGGTTAGTAAGGGTGGGAGAGGTGGAGGTGGGAGAAGTGGCTAGGCGGACGTTGGGAAGGTGGCGAGGAAAGGGAGTGATAGTGGAGTCGGAGAGGAGGCGAGGGGTGGGGTTCGTCATATCAGGATAATTTCTCCTCAGCCCTTCCCCTGCCTCATGACGTGGTTCCTCAGGCAACACCCTCAAATGAGAGCCCGTCCACTTAGGAGGCGTACTACCATCTCTTCCTTACCAGTATGTATTTTTTGCATACGACTCTCATCCAGTCCTGTCCTGCCCCATCAGGATCATGGTGACCCGAGTCTTGACTACTTAGTCCTGACATTTAAAACGAGAGTAACTAGTCGCCCGGCCTATAAGTGTCATTAGGCTAGAGTAAATGCAACCATATTTTGCATATTAACCCTTACGATATACTTCGAGTTGGAGTGCAGCAACTCACTAGAGCACATGCCTTAATTAGAATACTCTGACGGAGAACGCAAAGTAATTCGCCAAGGAAGATGTTGTATAGAGAGGGTACTAAACACACCAGAATACGATTTGATCTTTTAATGTAAGAGGAAATGTTCGAACTGTAGGAGTGATTTGCAGCCTTAATGAACTTGATGCTTAAATAAATAAAATTAGTTGGCTTTCTAGCTCCTCTTCCATCGATTTTTTGCGATATTTACATGGCGACTACGGCGACGATGTAAATACTGTTATCGGTATGGAACATATATATTGGAACATCTACTAAGCAAGCACGTATATAATCGTGGAAGAACTGGAGGAGGCAAGGTCGGCCCCCAAGATTAACGAGGCATTATATTATTCTGAGCAAACATTATCGCCGCCAGATGACGAACCCCCGATGGAAGGCGAGGGCTTCCCAAATATTGGTCACATCCACGCTCATATTCGCCGCGAGATTGGAGGGCACGTCTCACTCCCCATCCTTAGCCAGAATGGAGGAATAAGTGACTTGGAACTGAACGGTACGAGCTACTAGTGAGACTTGCATTTGTTTGATATTATTAAAATGAACCGGGAATTTTACACAGTTAACAACAACACTTCTGAGGCCCTTCTCTTGACTGAATGGGAGACAAAGAACTTCGAGTTGGGCAGTGGTGCAAACATAAATATTTGTTTTAATCCTGCAGTTATCAAACCAGTATGTTCAACTTAAATATTTTCAGAACTGAAGTGGGTGACTATCGGCTACATTTCATTAATCGCATAAATATGAGGTGCTAAATAAATTAACTAGAAATCGGCTTGAGATGAAGTGAATACCAAATCACGTCGTCTGCTTAAAAGAGGTAGGGTTCTTGGTTTCTAAGGAAAGAGATTTTTTTTTTTTTTCAGTATACTGAATTATAGAATATATCACTCCTCCTCTCGCCGGACTGGAGATAAAGAAGGCTTGAAAAATGGCAATAGGGGACACACAATACATGGCTATTATATTAAGGTAATCACCAGACGGTTTTGTTTAATGAGAAAAGTCTTAGAAGTCAAAGGCTGAAATGGCTATCGGGAAATACCCGTTATCTGCTACTGTATTAGATTGACACCAACACGAAACGACTGTATACAGTCGACAGATCCCAGCAGTGCACTGATTAAGATGTGAGTTTCAGAGGCAGTATTAAAGTAAACAATTATTTCACGTAGCTTACGAGACAAGGGCACAGTTGTCTCTCCTCACCTTTGTCAGAATGGGGAATTTGACTTGGACTGGAGCGGTGGGTAGGTCCTTCACCCTGGCATTCTGATGACGCCTTTTTCAGTTCATTCCTGCTAACTTTCAACGATAATATTTAACTTGGGAAAGACCTCTTGCATTCACTGGGTTAATTAAGGTTATATCTTATCCATCGGCTTTGAAAAGTCTCTCGATCTGAGTTACATCGTTAGGAGATAGTGAGAGCAAACAAAAACACGTCATCTGATAGAAGGAGCCAAGATATCCAGTTGCAGAGGCAGGGCTGACGTAAATGCTATTGTTCAACAGTTTACGGGATTCGAGGACAGAACACTAAGAATTATAAGTGAGCTGGCAAGAAAGATCCGTAAGATGAGCGTTTCACAGGCAAGGACCATAATAATTTAGAGTTTTATGGAGTTTATAGGCCTACGTGTGTTTCGTTTTATTAACAAAATCCATAGTTACTAGTTGCTTTCATTTGTGTGTGTGTGTGTGTGTGTGTGTGTGTGTGTGTGTGTGTGTGTGTGTGTGTGTGAGTGGGTAAGTGAATAAGTGAGTGGCACAGTGGGTGGGTGAAAGAATAGCTCAGAGACAGACAGGCTTAAACTGACAGACTCTCTATCCTTCATTTATGCAACAGGTCAACTCTGGAACTGTCTCCCTCTGTCGGTATTTCCTGCTTCCTATGATCTTCAGTCTTTCAAACGCAGTGAGTCCAGGCATCTCGAAATGATCGGATCTTGAATTTGGCTCTCTTTTGTATTTTGTTTTTCTCTTGGAAGGAACAACAATTGCGGGCTCGGCCTTTGGTTCCTTCTTCCTCGCATAAAAAAAAAAAAAATACTGGCGGAACGAAAGGTCGGTGCGGGAAGGCATAAATAAATCACAAATAACTAGAGAGAGGAAGCAAGAGCAGAGGGGCGAGAGTAGCTTTTTTTATTATTATTATTGCACCCCTGTTTACTTTTTCAGATGGTGGTGGTGGTGGTGGTTGTGGTGGAATGAGACTGTGGTAGATATGATGATGAAAGAGACCTTAGTGATGGTGGTGGTGGTAGTGGTAGGAGGCAGTATTAATGGTGGTTGTTGTGCTGAGGGATTGTGGTAGTAATGGTGGCGGTTGTGATCGTGGTAGATTTTGATGATGGTGGTGATGGTGGAGGTAGATTGTGAAGATGGTGGTGGTGGTTGATACCCTTGTACGAAATTGTGGTAAAGGTATGATGGTAAGAGATAGTGGTAGTTGTAGGAATAGCACTGAGGGCAGTGGTGTTTTTACAAGACTGGGAGAGGTGATGGGGTCAAGATAATAGTAATGGCAGTGGTGATGGTTGGAGATTGTACTAAAGGTATGGGTGTTTATGAGGGTGGTGGTTGTGGTAATGGTTGTGGTAGTGGTGGTGGTGGTAACCGTTTTGTGGTGATGATAGTAGGAAGTTGAGGAAATGTTGGTTGTGATGGTAGTAACGTTTTTATACTGGTAGGTAATGGTGACGGTAGTGGCAGTAGGTATAGGAGTCTGCTGCAGTGGTTGTGGTGATGAGGGTGGTTTTATATATATATATATATATATATATATATATATATATATATATGTAATCACCTCTTCCCGTCCGTCAGACGTCTTTTCCTGTCCTTCACTGTGTCCATCTGTCGGGAGTGCCATCATCTCATCCGCCACTCTGTTCGTCACCCCACCGCGCTATCATTCAAGCAACATAGTATTCGTCTGCTCCGTCTGTTTATTTGCCTTGCATTCTCTTGTGCCATCCATTGTTTTTCTGTCTGTTGAGCATCTTCTCCTGTCCATGGCTGAGTCCGTCTGTGGGGAATGCCATCTTCCTGTTCACCACCCTGTTCGTCACCTCTGGCCTCCTCCATTTCTTCCCCTCCATCAAACATCTTTTGTCGGTCTGCCGAGAGTCCCATCTTCCTGGTCACCGCCGTGTCCGTCAATGCACCATTCTGTCCATCACAAATTTCGTCACACAAAAATTGCTAGAAATAATTCAGCGCTGCAATTTTGTTATGACGCCTCCCTCACCACCACTCCCCAGCCGTGCCCATTTGACGCTTCTCTTGGGACCTCGGGTAATGACATTGTCGCTGGTATTGTCACACATTTTTTTTTTCTTAAACCAGAAAAATCGGATTCATCTTCAATTTCTTCAGTCGTGCAGCAGCGTTCTCCTTTGACATTTGATACAGCTTGTGACAGCAATTACCTGATATCCGACAACGTCTGCCTCACACAGAGGGCATCAAATCAAAGATATCTACTTGCCGAAAGACCGTACCTTATTCTTCTCAGTTTAGGAATATTAGCCAGAACAGGAAACTGACTAGCAGATAAGGTGAACTCTTAGGCGATTTTTTTTTTTTTTTTGTCACTGGCTGTACGTTATTCTGCATCTTACATTTTCCTAAGTATTAGGGAAAATATGAAAAGTGTCATGGTATGGTAACATGTAGCTGCAATTATGGTATTCTTGGGAATACGTTGAAAAATGTGTTTTCTCCGAACTGTTATACGGCTGAGTTAAAAGAACTATGCTGCTCCTTCATTATGTGAACGGTGTTCCCTGTCCACTTTGCAATTATAGTGCCATTAAGGAGACATTGCAGGAGCCGCTTTTCTGACAATTTGTCCTGATAATTCAGCCTTGGTGACATCTGAGAACTGAAAAACGCTGTAACATTGACCGTTGTGGTAGCAATCGCCAGGAAAAGCCATCATTATCCCAAAATCTGATGCCAAGATCGTGTTCTATGGGAGATGGTCCCAGAAAAATTGCTTTGCTTCTTTCCCCAGATCCGTTGGGTGGGGTGTTTAAATGTTGGCAACTGTAGATATGGAATGCATACATACAGCCAGTTGAAGGCTGAATGATATGGCTGGTGATAGCAAACATATGGTACAGACGATGACATTGAATTGCAGGGTCTGTTGAAGATGGTTGCTTTCTCCTCCAGTTGGATAGATGTCTTCCAAGCCGAATAAATATGAGTATTGGTAGCAAGAATATATTATAAAAAGCCGTCATCAGATTGTAGAGGTTAAAGTATATCTTAGCAGGGAAAACTTTTGACAAACTTTTTTGCCGTAAATGTTAAATAAGCTTGTACAGTGTAACTGAAATATAGAGCATATGTATTGTAACAGTGGAAGATGCATCTAAGGAACGTACCAATACATTCATGGAATGCACATAATTGTTAATTATGTTTGGTATGAACCACATATTGCAGAGAGAAGTTAGTTCAAAGAGGTCAATCACATTCTGTGTTCGTTACGTGCTTTAAGAAAGCATCGTTAAAAATTGTGAACCTGCATTCCCCCTCGCTACATACGTTTATATTTTAACCATGCAACGTTTAATGTTATTGAAAAAAGTGTTAGGGGGCCGAATGCTAATCGTCTGCCAGAATATGTTGTTGGCTTACGTACACCCTCTCAAAAAATTATCGGCCCTCTAACGGCACGTGTCATTCTGAAACATGGACAAAGCATTGTAAGATATGGGGCATCCTGTGATTACAAGTGAAAATATTATCTTTGGTAATTACTAAAACTCGAAATCGCAAAAAAAAAAAAAAAATGACATACTGGGTGGTATATGTTTTGAGGCACCAGATTTATAGATTCATGTGTGTCTGCAGAACCCACTCATTTTCACAACCATTGTACGCTAAGGGGTCGATACTAAAATTGAGAGGGTGTACAGTCGTGGTCATAAATATTCACCTCTCCTCTTGTACCCCGTGCCTCAGGCTGGCTCCTTTATGCGCTGCAAGTCACACTGGAGTAAGAGGGGCTGAGAGGGAGGGGCCGGAGAGAGAAAAGGGAAGGTGGGGGGGGGGTGCGAGTGATGGTGCTGGAGTGGAGTGAAAAACTGGAGGGAGGGCAGGTAGGGGAGGGAGAATGAAATGCGAAGTGGTGGCCACATAATTTGTGTAATTTCTTTCATTCAGGGCATGATATAAATGAGTTAATATTTGGCAGATAATGCTGCATTACACCTTGTATAGCGGCGTCAGATAACAGGCTTTAGATACGTGATGATATCAAGGGCTGGCTCGAGAGTGAATTATACTGACGTGACAGGTCATACTTTAGTGCGGAGCCATCGAGATTGTGTGGGCCCAGATTGTCGATGCGTGGAAGCCAGAGAAGGAGAGGGCACGGCCCGCCTCCTCCAGCACACCAAGGACGAGTGGGAGCTGTTCAGACGAAACCAGCAAACCATCAACAACATTGTTTCCTCGCTGCCGCGAAGACTGAAAGAAGTTATTAAGGCAGGAGGCCACTGGACTACTTACTAAGGCTTTCTTGGTTGCTTTGGCTTGACCATTGTCGGTAAACATTAACATAGATACATTTTGGGAGTTTGGGTAGGATTTCGTTTCATTTTTCATCTAACAGATTATGAGAGGTATCGTTATTATATCAACCCTTATGCACAGACATCAAATTTACTTACCTATTATGCACAATTATTTTAAATACCCTTTTCATGTAGAGATGCCATAAAATAGTTGACATAGCGGTGACCGTATTGAAGGAGTGTATACCGAGAGGATGATCATAGTTACTATGGACACAGCAGTGTCAAAGGTTGCATTTGATATTTAGTTCCAAAAATTACTTACATATAAGGGTAGAGGACGTTTCTCACACAAACATTGCTGAAGTCAAAGCTATCCAGATTCCATTCTGCGCCCGGTGTCAAAATACACGGACAATCGCAAACATCTGGCTCCTCACTAATGTTTGATCTGTCACATCATTACATTTCTTTCACAAACCAGCCCTTGATATCACCACCTATCTAAAGCTTGTTATCTGACGCCGCTATACAAGGTGCAATGCAGCATTATCTACCGAATATTAAATCCTTTAAATCATGCCCTGAATGAAAGAAAATACACAAATTATGTGGCCACCACTTCGCGTTTCATTCTCCCTCGTCTACCTTCTCTCCCTCACTCACCCCCCCCCCCCATCATCCCTTCTCTCTCTGGCCCCTCCCTCTCCCTCTTACTGCACTGTAACTTGCCGCGCATAAAGGAGCCAGCCTGAGGTACGAGGTACAGGAGGATAGGTGATTGTTTATGACCACGCCTGTACAAACTGCCAACAAGCAAAATCTGAAGAAACTGCATCTACCCGTTGCGGAGGTATTGGCCAAAATCCATTTTGATATATGGCGGCCGAGACTACTGTAGGTCGAATTTGATCATATCCTCACAAACATTAATCGCTTTTCACCATCAATATGGTTGCTACTTCCTGAAGGTTTGGTGGAAATTGGTCCAAAACTTTCCTATATATTTTATGAGCACACACACACACACACACACACACACACACACACACACACACACACACACCGCTCGCTGGCTCAGTGGTAACGCCCTCGCTTAACATCTGCTAAGACGGTGGTTCGCGCCTTGCTCGGAATGCGAAAAGTTTCGCCGACAAAGCGGGTGGTCACTGTCCTCCTTGAGCAAGGGGATGGGTGTGTGCGTGTGTGAAAGTCAAGGCTTTGCCCTTAGATCGGACTATATGAGCTCTCAGGTCTCTTCTGGGAGGGTAAAATGCCGATGATCACAACCATCACGTGATCCTGACCAACCCAGTGAATTACACACACACACACACACACACACACAGGGTGGTTGGAGGGGCAACGTGGGCGGCAGTAATCTAGGTTTACGAGTCAGAATAGTGACCTCTTTCCATTCTCTCCCTCCTCTCTCCACCCTTCTTCCTCTCTCCCTTCACTTTTCTTCGTCCTCCTCCCTTTCTTCTTCTACTTTTCTTCGTTCTCCTCTCGCACTTCCTCAGCTTCATTCCTTTCCCTCTTCACCTTCATTTCTCTTCGTTTTCTTCCTCTTATCTCACTCATCTTCTATTTATCCATTCTTTCCATTTCCCTTACTATTTTCCTCCACTTCTTTCCCTGTTTACCATCTTCTCGTCTCCATTCTCCTCTCTCTGCTTCCCTTCCGTCCAGTCTCCCCCACTTCCCTTCATTCCCCTTCACTCCTATCATTTCTCCTACGCCACTTCCTCTAATTCTCTGAATTCTCTCTCCTTCCACTTCTCTCCACTCACCTACTTCGCTCTTCATCCTCCATTCCTCCACATCTCTTCACTATCCTTCCTCTCATGCTCCACTATCTCCATTATCCTCCCTACCTTCCTATATTTCTTTTTGTTTACTCTTTCTCTCCCCTTAGTTTTCTCCTTTCCGGTCTCTCTTTTCTCCGCTATTCTCCATTTTTTCCCTCCTCTCCCTTCCCTCCTCACTCTTCTCCTTTATCATATGCTTTCCATTTCTTTTGCTTTACTTTGCGTCCATTTTCTTAAATTTCTCACTCTTCTCTTATGCCCAACTCCATCTTACAGTAACTACTGAACACCTTTTCCATTGCTTGTATCGTCTTATTTTTTCCTATTCATTTCCATTAGCACTGTTTGTCGTATCATCGTAGCTGTTTTTTCTTTCTAGCTTCATTCATATTTCTTATATTTCAGTCTCTAGTTTTCCCTGTTTTGCCTCCCATTATCATTCTTTCATTTTTTAACTCTTTCAGTTCAATTGCAGTTTTTTTATTTTTTTTGTGCTACCCCTAGACAAGTATATACAACTTAGAAACGATCTCAGTCTGAAGCGGTGAATGAGCCCTGTACCTTGCCCCTAGTGTTCGAAAAATAACACTAGATCTTAATCAAATCGTCTGGTGGTAGCAGTAATAGAATACTAAATCATCTATTACTTTGATCTCTTTATGTACTCGGCAGTACTTTCACTCTTCAACACCAACCTAGGAATCTTTTTTTTCATGCGCCTCCCACGCAGCCACGCTCATCTGTTTCTCTTACGCTTATAAGTTCTTCCAGCGTTTATATATATTCTTCCAATACATTTCCTCCCAGACCCATACATTCTTCCAACACCCACACATTCTTCTCAAACCCACGCCCATTCTTCCAGCACCATAACATTCCTCCAAAATCCATACTGATACACGCACACCACACACACACTAACCATACTTTTCTCCACCGTCCATACATTCTTCCAGCATCCATACATTTTCCCATACCTATACATTCTTTCCACAGCCATACAGGTCTTCCAACATTACACATTCTTCCTATACATTATTCATTCTCCTCTCACTCATACATTCCCCTCACGGCCAAACTTTTCACTACATCCTTACATTTTTCCCACACCCATACAATCTGGCCACTCTCTCCCGAGACACTATCGATTTCAAATAACCCCGTGTTGCTAATAGGGTGTCGTCCACGTCATCATCAGACTCTCGGTTCCATTACCTCGCTTTCCTTGCTGTGTTTACCTAATGGCTTGTGTAAGAGCCATGGAAAAGGAATGAGAAAAATAAATGCAATAAATGGGTGTCGACTCCATCATCTTATCTCCCACGCCCATTACCACCTAAAACTCAGTGTAATAACGTAAGAGCTGAGCCTTGTTAATCTATCCATCAACCTTTGATTATCTGTACAGTATATACTGTTATGCCACTTTCCCCTTCGAGCAGCTCACTTCCTTCCCCCATGATATATGAGTGTCGATCTTTGTCGAGATTTCGTTCAATCTTTGCTGATACTGTTGCATTCCGCATTCTGTGCGTTTCTTCCTCCCAGCAAACTGTTATTCTACAAGTGTCGACCAGTTTTGATCTCTCTGTCAGCATGTGTTGACCTGTATACTATCTTCACCTCCCTCAAAACTCTTATCTTCTTCCAAAAAATAAGTATCCTGCTGTTCTGAAACTATTATCCTGGACCTCTTTTTTTTTTTTTTTTCTGTCAGCAGAGTGTACGATTGCAAGCATGTGAATCTATCACACCCGCTTTTATGCTCGAATGTCTATTATATGTTCACTTTCTCCCCATATATATATATATATATATATATATATATATATATATATATATATATATATATATATATATATATATATATATATATATATATATATATACGCGCACGCACGTTTGTGTGTGTGTGTGTGTGTGTGTGTGTACAATAAATACAGCAGTGATGTACTCTGTGTAAATATTGACAGACTGCTTGGAGGTATTCCATATAATGCATTAACAAGTTCTGCATCAACAGCATTCTGTCTGTCTCTGTCTGTTAAACAAACAAAGAAATGTAGAAATACACCAACATCGAATGATCCTTGATTATTTAACTTATGGAATCGCTCATACACACACATAAACACCTACATACAGGTTTACATACTGTTACAGAACAGAGAAAGATAACGTACACTTTAAGTGAGAATACTAAGAGTCACTACTGTCCCGTAAAGTTCCAGGTTCAAAACAAAAGAGTTAGGTAAAATTACAAGTTAAAGTTTAATGCTCAAACTAACAACAAAACATTCAGGACTCATAAGGATAATGTAATGGCAAATAAACAGGTTAAATATATGGTTAACTGCAATAGCCTCTATTAACACGAAATTAGCAAGAGTAAATTTATCTAAGTCAGCCCTGATAAAATGAGATACCAGATAATACTCAGTGAATGCCAGATAAATTATTACAGATACAAACTATTATCAAAAATGACTGACATAAAACCCAACATCAATCAGAAACCTCACTAGGCCTAAGAATTAACCTTATGCTACACAGTACAAGAAAAAATGCAATAACACTTATACTCAAATTACACACAGCTGCTAGATGTTTGGAGATTTCTTGAGCACTCACAATAATAATATCTGTACAGGGGAGGACAGAGATGTGAACAAAATGAGGAGCAGATCTAAGTGGCAATGATGCAGAGACTGAGCTCATTATATAGGGGCCGGCAGAGCTTGATACAACTTGTAAGAAGGACGCGCAAATGAAGCCATGGGGACAAAAAGCTGAAAATCCCGCTCTGAATAACAGAGAGAACGACTTACTCTACTATAACGGTAGAAGGGGGGGACTGAGGCAGAACACGCTCGTGATCAAACATGCAGCAACTGTGCGTTAAAATTACACAAAGGATGATGAAATCATAGGCTATGTAACACCTCCCCACAAAGAAAAAGAAATTTACAAAGGAAATTTCTTATTACTCTAAAACAATCTGTCTAAAGTCTAGATAAGCAATCTGCAATAACATTTTCTTTCCCCTTGACATGTTGTATGTCTAATGAATACTCCTGAAGAAGTAGACTCCATCTTGTCAATCTCTGATTTTTATCTTTAAACTTACTAAGGAATTTCAGTGGGTTATGATCGGTATAAATGACTATGGGGTCAAAACCGGAACACAAATAAAATGAAAAATGCTGTAAACCCAAAATCAAGGCCAAAAGCTTTTTCTCAATAGTTGAGTAGTTCTTTTGAGGTGGAGTGAACTTCTTACTGTAATAAGATACAGGATGTTCAATACCCTGATTATCCTCTTGCAGCAAAACAGTCCCAGCTCCTGTATCACTTGCATCAACAGCCATCTTAAAAGGCTTAGCAAAATTTGGAGTAGCGAGCACTGGCTGACTTAATAGAATAGCTTTAAGTTTGTTGAAAGAGGATTCACAGTTATCAGTCCAGACAAATTTAACTCCCTTTTTCAGTAGGTCTGTAAGTGGTGATACAAGAATAGAAAAGTTAAGAACAAATCTCCTGTAATAACCTACCATTCCCAAAAATCTTTGTAGCTCCTTCCTACTTTTAGGTCTGGGAAGATCACTTATAACCTGAACCTTAGCTCCTGGTGGTGCAACATGTCCATCACCAATTACATACCCAAGGTACTGAACTTTAGCTTGACCAAACTCACATTTTGATAAATTAGCTACAAGATTAGCATGAACCAAACGCTCAAGAAATTTACTGACATGGCATAGGTGACCTTTCCAGTTGTCACTGAATATTAATACATCATCAATATAAGCAACACACCCTGCCAAACCCTCTGTTACAACATTCATGAGCTTCTGAAATGTGGCTGGTGCATTCTTCATACCATATGGCATTACTGAACATGCAAAAGTCTTTCCTAGTGTTACAAAACATGAGATCTCCCTAGCACGTTCAGTCATAGGTACTTGCCAGTATCCCTTTAACAAATCAAACTTACTTACGTACCTAGCCTTTCCGATCTTGTCTATGCAATCTTCCACACGAGGGAGAGGGTAAGTGTCTGTTTTGGTTATCTGATTAACACGTCTGTAGTCAATGCAAAGCCGCTGTGACCTACCTGGCTTAGGGACTAGAGTGACAGGAGAACTCCACTCGCTCTGACAGGGCTCAATCATCTTGTGGTCCAACAGGTAGCCAAGCTCCTTCTGGATGAGAGGAACTTTCACTGGGTTCACACGGTAAGGAGGCAATTTAATTGGCTTTGCGTCTCCAACATCGACATCATGCATCAACACAGTGGTTCTTCCTGGAGTGGCACGGAACACTTGCGGGTACTCCTGCAGTAATGCCGAAAACTCCTGCCTTTCCTTGGGAGGTAGATGAGAAAGCTTAGTCTGGAGATCATTCATGATATCAGGATTCTTCCCCAAACTATCACTCAGGCTCATACTGCATGGGAGAGCTTCACTTGCAGACTCGGGTGGAACAGCTACAGTGCAGACTGGATTATTTTCGTCCCGCCTGTGATATAACTTTAGCATGTTGATGTGACAAAGTTGCTTGTTCTTTCTACGATCTGGTGTGGCGATGACATAGTTGACATCACTGAGTTTCTTCTCCACGAAATAAGGACCACTAAACTTGGCTTGAAGAGGTTGCCCATGAACTGGTAGCAGAATCAAAACCTGATCTCCTGGCTGAAAGTGGCGTAACCTGGACTTCTTATCATACCAAGTCTTCATCTTCTCCTGAGCAGCTCCTAAATTCTCTCTCGCCAGCTGTAAAGCAGTGGACAGCCGTTCTTTGAACTTCATCACATACTCCAGCAGGTTGACGTCATCTTCCTCCGACAGCCAGCATTCCTTGAGTAGCTTAAGGGGTCCTCTTACTTCATGGCCAAACAGTAGTTCAAAAGGTGAGAAGCCCAGTGATTCATTTGGAGATTCTCTTGCGGCAAACACAACGAATGGAAGACCTTTATCCCAGTCTTTCTGATGTTCCAAACAGTATTTCTTGAGCATCGATTTGAGTGTTTGATGATATCTCTCCAACGCTCCTTGGGTCTGGGGATGGTAAGCTGAAGACGTGATCTGGGTCATGCCCAACTCTTTCAGAGACTGCTTGAAAACGTTTGACATGAAATTACTTCCCCGGTCTGACTGTACCTCCTTGGGCAGACCAAACTTTGTGAAGAACCCTAGCATTTCCTTAACCACGTTCTTTGCTGAGATATTTCTAAGTGGAATAGCTTCAGGATAACGAGTAGCCATATCAATCAGGGTCAACACATAAGAAAATCCTGAAGAAGTCTTAGGAAGAGGGCCCACAATATCCACCAACACACGGGTGAATGGCGCCTCAAAAGGAGGAATGGGAACTAGAGGTGCAACCTTTTCAGTCTGATTACACTTCCCCACAACTTGACAGGTGTGACAAGACTTACAATACCAGGAAACATCCCTGAAGATACCTGGCCAGTAGAAGTGTTTCAAAATGCGTGCCACAGTCTTCCTCACTCCAAGGTGTCCTGCCAAACTGGAATCATGAGCCACTCTAATGATATCCTGCCTACAAACACGAGGGATGACAACTTGATGTACAACCTCCCATTCACAGTCGGCTGATGCTGTTGGGGGTCTCCACTTCCTCATAAGTACTCCTGACTTTACATAATAACAAGTAGAAGCACCGGCTGACTCTTCTTCACTGTAAACAGAGTTAGCTAGACCTTTCAACTCAGGGTCAGCAACCTGCAACTCAACCAACTCTTGACGAGACAAATTATCAACACTACGGGGTACTGCCTCATCTGGTGAGTGGTCCAAATTAGCAAGAAAAGTGTCAGCTAGGATAACATCATCATCATCATTATCCTCTAAGTCACCAGTAACTTTAGACTTAGCCCTAGTGACAGCACATGCAGGGAACACATCAGGGACATCACAATCCTGGGACGCAGCCTCTGGCTCACTAGACAACTGAGGAGCTGGACACACTTGACTTCCACCAATATCATTTCCAAGTAAGAAAGTTACACCTGACATTGGGAGTGTCTCAACCAACCCAACCATAACGGAACCATTAATAAAACCAGACTCTAAATTCACTCTGCACAGAGGGACAGAGAAGTAATTATTCCCTACACCTTGTAAGATTACAGTTTCATCAGAGGAATTAACATTAGAGCCTAGAACACTGGTCAGCATAAGGGATTGGCAAGCACCTGTATCACGATATATTTGAACTGATTTCCTGTCATTACTGTCCAGAGGACTGACAAAACCATCAGACAGGAAATTAGCACATGAACTCTTGAGAGTGTTACTGCTCAAAAGAGGAGCTCCATCATGAGAATTTAAGTTACCCCTCAAAGCAGGTTCAGTTAACTCAGTTAAAGAATTCTGGGAACTCTCAAGAGTGGACACTAGACCAATTGACTGAATATTTAAAGACTCCTTTTTGTTCACATCACGCTGTCTCCTGAAACATTTCTCCGTAGTATGACCAAGCTTACTACAATATGTACATTTATTTTTCTGAAATCTAGAGGTGAAGCTGGTATTTACTTCCTGAGAAACATCATCTTTATTCTCTTTCCTGTTACCTGTACTCTGAGTAGAGGCAACGTACTTACTCTCAGCTTTCCTTTTTTCTTTAGAATATCTCTTGTGAGTGAGAACATACTCATCAGCTAAAACTGCAGCATCAGACAAATTATCTATTCTTTTCTCATCAAGATATAGGCTTACATCTTTACTAATACACCTTTTGAAGTCCTCCAGCAAAATCATCTGCTTAAATTTGTCAAAATCAGAATCCACATTCTTAGAATTTAACCACTGCTCTAACAGATCTTCTTTGATTTTTCCATACTCAACATGGGATTGCTTATCTTGCTTGTAAGTTGTCCTAAATTTTACTCTATAGGCTTCAGGAACAAGCTCATAGGCCTTAAGAATCAAGCTCTTAACTACATCATAATTATCAGATTGATCCTGAGGCAAAGATGCATAAGTTACTTGAGCTTTACCGGTGAGAACAGTTTGAAGGAGTACTGGCCAATTCTGTTTGGGCCAATTAAAACCTGTAGCTACCCTCTCAAACAACTGAAAATACTTTGTTAAATCAGATTCATTAAAAGGAGGGACAAGTTTAACATTTTTAGCCACATCAAAATCATCAGAGCTAGATGATCCAGTTCCACCTTGTTTCATGTGATACTCATGGTCTGCCTGAATCCTAGCAATTTCAACTTGTGCCTCAGCCTCCTTAGAACGGGCCTCCGCCTCCTTAGCACGAGACTCCGCCTCCTTAGCCTGAGCTTCCTGCAGGGCTAGCTGTAACTTAGCTAATTCAATCTGCGTTTGCTCATTTGGAGGAGTTACATTAAACAAGCTTTCATTAATCATGTCAACAATTTGATCTTTAGAATGATGAGAGCGAACAGCAATTCCCAATTGTTGAGCAACAAGCTTAAGTTCATTCTTTGTTCTGTTTTCTACATCACACACTGTTTGCACATTTGACAAAAAATCTTTGGCTTCATCAAGTGTAGTAATAGTAGACATAATGAATAAATCACAGTCACAAAATATAAAGCAATATCCTTATGATAATATCCTGAATATCCTGATAAGAGGTCGCCAAATTTATGTTACGGAACAGAGAAAGATAACGTACACTTTAAGTGAGAATACTAAGAGTCACTACTGTCCCGTAAAGTTCCAGGTTCAAAACAAAAGAGTTAGGTAAAATTACAAGTTAAAGTTTAATGCTCAAACTAACAACAAAACATTCAGGACTCATAAGGATAATGTAATGGCAAATAAACAGGTTAAATATATGGTTAACTGCAATAGCCTATATTAACACGAAATTAGCAAGAGTAAATTTATCTAAGTCAGCCCTGATAAAATGAGATACCAGATAATACTCAGTGAATGCCAGATAAATTATTACAGATACAAACTATTATCAAAAATGACTGACATAAAACCCAACATCAATCAGAAACCTCACTAGGCCTAAGAATTAACCTTATGCTACACAGTACAAGAAAAAATGCAATAACACTAATACTCAAATTACACACAGCTGCTAGATGTTTGGAGATTTCTTGAGCACTCACAATAATAATATCTGTACAGGGGAGGACAGAGATGTGAACAAAATGAGGAGCAGATCTAAGTGGCAGTGATGCAGAGACTGAGCTCATAATATAGGGGCCGGCAGAGCTTGATACAACTTGTAAGAAGGACGCGCAAATGAAGCCATGGGGACAAAAAGCTGAAAATCCCGCTCTGAATAACAGAGAGAACGACTTACTCTACTATAACGGTAGAAGGGGGGGACTGAGGCAGAACACGCTCGTGATCAAACATGCAGCAACTGTGCGTTAAAATTACACAAAGGATGATGAAATCATAGGCTATGTAACAATACACAGACACGACTAGTTACATAAAAACCGCGTTCACATTATAAACTGCGTTCCATTCTATGCGCCCTTACATATTATCACTTTTGTGCCTCCTTAAACAGATACAAATTCGATGCCAATACCTGGCACTGTATACGAAGATATGTCAGGGATGTCATATTGCGAAGAGAGGCTAAGCTAGCTGTTGATGGGAATGTAATATATGATTAATTTTAGGTTCTTTTGCCAGAATTGTAATAACTGAAACTAACCTCTTCAGCCCCTGAACATAATTATGCACCGTTTTTTTTCTTCCCAGACGTTTTTATTGATCTTGGATATGTTGTGGTAAGAGGTTAATTAAGACTGCCGTGAAACCCACTACTTCGAGGTGTTACCGAAACTGATTCTTATCGTCTGGAAAATTAATGATTGATATCCTAAACCTGTCCCATGTAGCAGCCTTAAAGGATCCGGTGACCATAATAAGTTACTCTTGTGTCACTAACTTACACACACAGCCATATAAACACACATGCACCCATCCACACAGATGTCCACCAACATAAACTAAAACAAAGCCGAAGTGACTGATTCATATACACAAAGGCAGGTAGGATCTTGAATTTGGCTCTGTTATCTTGTTTTTGTTTTATCTTGGAGGTAACAATATGCAGGCTCCTGGCTTTTGGTTCCGTCTTCCTTGTATAACACACACACACACACACACACACACACACACACACACTTTTACGTCAGCAGTTGTATTAGACTTAGAAAATGGTGGCGTGTCAGCCTGTAATTGAATGGATGCCCTGGGTCTACTTCCTTTCCATGTTTTAATGTGCATATTTGGTGCTAATTGGCCAGTTGATGCCGGGGGAGAGAGAGAGAGAGAGAGAGGATGAAACGTAAACAAATTAAATACCAGTATCAACTCCCTACACACACACACACACACACACACACACGTTCGCTTGAATGTGCGCATACACACACCAGTGGCTAATGTGTTTGAGTGTCTGATGGTGTTTTGACGGGTTGGTGTATTAAAAAGGTCATGATCAGGGGGAGATTTAATTTTCCCTCACATATAATTATTTTCCGGAGTGTATTTTTTTTTCTCCTACCCCGTCTTTCTTTTTATTTTATTTTATTTTATTTTTTTACTGGCTGTGCTTTTCTCTCTCTCGTTGGTATTTGATTGACTGGTTCCGGGTTCATTCTTTACTTGTGTGTGTGTGTGTGTGTGTGTGTGTTTATAATGTCATGTGGTTGCGTTCTAATAGAGCTCTGTGAGTGATCTGGATGTTCATGTGGTTTATTTAAAATTATTCTGTGGCTGTATTTTTGTTGCCTGGTTATTATATTGTTTTCGATTTTTAATTTTTATCAGTTTTTCATGTTGTTCTCTGCATGGATTTTATGTTATTTAGTTTTTTACGATGATTTGTGTTTTCCTTGCTTATCTGTGATTTTTGTGTGTGTGTGATCATAGTTTCTTTTTCTTTATATATGGTTTTCATAATGTTTTTATTTCTCTGTGACAGGCTACCATGTTTCCCACTGGTTACTTTCTTGTATTTCTGTCTGGTTTTTGTTTGTTTTGTGGATCGTATTCATTGCTGTTGCAATCTATATTTCTGCATGTAGGCAAAACCTCACAAAAAAGTCATCGGTGGCGAAAATGTAGTGAAAATATTAAGGTAAAAAAAGAAAAAAAAAACGTAAAAAATATAACTAGATAAGTTTTGGAGAGCTTGTGAGAGGAAGAGATTTTTCAGTTAAGGAAATTGAGGGAGCAAGATGAGGTCAGAGACACAACTGGGAAGAGGAAAATGAAATACGTTGACTATATTATTTGTTCTGTCTTTAGATTAGGCAAAACATTCCGTGCTGAAATGGGCAAATTTAGCTTTCAGTTAGTTCTCTCTTGAAAAGTCTCCCCTAAACAGAAAAACATAAAGAGATTTTAAGAACAAAATGGAAATTACGGTATCATACGATGCTGAAAAGGGTAGATATAAAATGAAAGAGAAAGAGAAGAAGGAAGGGAAGGGGTCGGTGGAGGAGATGGTGGTGGAGCTGGAGATATACAAAGAGGGGGAAAGATAAGGAAAGCAGGAAGAGAGGAGAGTAGAGGTGAAGGTATAGCTGGAGATAAAAATGGAAGAGGAGGAGCAGCAGCGGAGAATGAATGAAGGAGGAGGTGAAAGGGGAAGGAGAGTTAAAGATTGATGATGATGATGATAATGAGGAGGAGGAGAGGGAGGGAAGAGAAGGTGATGAAAAAGATAAAGAACAGAGAAGAGGAAGAAGGTCCGCTAATAAAGGAGAAGGGAAAGAAAGAAATAAAGTTTGGGCTGAATGAGGGAGTGAGAAAGAAGAAACAAGAGAAGAGACAAAAAGGATACTGAAAGGGATAACGTGGGAGGGGAGAAAAAAAAAAAAAATGCGATGCTGTGGTGATTTTTTTTTACGCCTCCTAGTGCTCTTTCGTTTCCATTTTTATGCTACTCTCTCTCTCTCTCTCTCTCTCTCTCTCTCAAATAAAAACGTCTGTTAGTTGGATTATAATACTAGAGTTGTACTGAGCATGGCAGTTAATAAGGCTTTCACTCTGAGGCTGTCTTACACCTCGGTCGGGCGTTTAAAAGCATCTAGAGGTACCTAGATCAAAACAAGTGCTCGTGGACCCTTCGGGCCCCTCGAACTGGCTCCTACGGAGGGCTCTCGTGTTTATGTGCTGTTCTAGCGTAACGTTGTCACTTGGATTTTTTGCAGCTAACCGATTGATGGTGTTATTTGCAGCTTCGGGAATGGAACCCAAGTTGTCCGAACGCAAGTCCGAAGTACACACACAGACACACGGCTACTGCTACAGTTTGTTTCAGTTCTACCTCTGGGCAAAAAAAAATCTACGGAGATTCTATGCCGGGCTTCGGGAGCAGCGTTTTTTGGTCAAAATGTGATCACTCATTAAATATAGTAAAAGTTTTTCAACCGTGATGGGACCAAGTTTTTTTTTCACATCAGTGATTTTTTTGCTATTTTTGTGCCAATTTTGGTGCAATGTGAATGCGTAGTTTCGGCTACCCAAAATACACACACACACTACATATTATAATTACAAATCATAATAGATAGATAGATAAATAGATAGATAGAGAGACAGATAGAAGCAGGGAGTCAGATGATGAGAAGGTATTGTGTCTGCGAGAATCGAGCAATGCTAAACATGCTTACACACTCTTAACGCAAGGAATGCTTGATAGGCACACGACAGCGCCTAGTGACCATACACACATACTCACACACAGGCTGCTAGAACTTTCCATCCACGAGGAACACACGTGACACACCCCTGCTACACCAGAATTTAGGAAAGAGAGCTCAGAGGGAGGTTAGCCACAGAACAGGCAGGGCAGAAGGAGACAGGCCTTAGAAGAGACAGGTCACAGGGAGAAGGGCTTGGCAACTCGAGAGAGAGAGACAGAGAGAGCGAGACAGAGAGATAGCTAGCGGGACGGGACTCTATACTTACGCTCTGTGTGAGAGACTTGTTAATATTTCCAAGACAAATAAAAATAGTCCCATACTATTCTTTACCTCTCCTGTCACTACATGACAAATGGGAAGTTACTCCAAGATATAAAAACCGCTCGTCCACAAGTCTAAAATATATATATATAACTACAACCATCCACAAAGTCTTTTATGACATTTAGTCATTTTATGACGCACACACACACACACACACACACACACACACACACACACACACACACACACACACACACACACACACACACACACACGGCTAGTCCTATAGTATATTAGATACAGAGTTGCCCCGACTATAAGAGAGAAAATAATCAGTCTTCTTTACTTTCAACGTCAGTGTCAATACAAGATTTGTCAGTCAAAGAAATTGCTGTCCGTGTTTTCTACAAATGCTGTTAGAATATTTGATTTTTGAAGCTTAAAGGCAGCTCTTTTATGTTCTGTATGAAATTATTTGAATATAAATTTGCTTTGACCTTTACAGCTGCAAAACACTACAATTAAACTGGAGTGAATAATAAGGTGAAGCCATGAGAAAACAAAACTAGTGTTAACGAACTGTTATGAAGACGTGTTTATCCTGTACATTTGTCGTTAAGAATCTTTATAAATGTTACTTAGGTTCCTGTTTTTTTTTTTTCCTCTCTCTCTCTCCCCCTCTCTCTCGACAGGGTATCACAGTAATTGTATGCCTTATCATTCTTATGTATTCTTTTTGAACTGCCCCCCATTTTTAGAATCTCTTCGTTTTTTGCCTCTCTCTCTCTCTCTCTCTCTCTCTCTCTCTCTCTCTCTCTCTCTGACCTTTATTTCCCTCTTTTCTTTTATCCTTTTCCTCCAACTCCACATTTGCATAAATCGTTTTCGCCTCCATTCCCTCTCGCCCGCCTCTTCTCTCAGTTTTCCCTGTACCCTCAGCAGCTGGGAATTATGTGCCTTTTAGGGTCTTCCCCTTTACTCCACCTCTTCCTCTTCCTTGTGTGTGTGTGTGTGTGTGTGTGTGGGCGCGTGCATGCGTGAGTATGTACTTCCTGCTTGCTGTTTATGTTGTGCACCATTATTTTTGTAATCATTATTATTGGCCGCCAATACCAAGGCGGAGAGATAATGATTTTGCCCGCCTCTGTGTGTGTGTGTGTGTGTGTGTGTGTGTGTGTGTGTGTGTGTGTGTGTGTGTGTGTGTGTGTGTGTGTGTGTGTGTGTGCTCCTATTACATCACATGGACGGCCTGAGCTATTGACATGAAATTTTCAAGGTATTAAGATATGGCCAAAATCTTGGACGAGTTCGAGCATGGGGACTCGTGGTCAAGGTCAGGGTCAGCAAAATGGCTGCCAAAGGTCAACTGGTGTTCATCGCTCGCGTTTAACATTATTATATCTCATGATCGGCATGAGTTATCAACCTGAAACCTTCAAGGTATCAAGATATGGCCAAATTTTCGCTCCTCCTCCGGCCCCTGTAGGAGTGCCCCCCCCCCCTCAGGAAAGGGTACCGCCATCCTGCCCATCCCAGGGGAGGTGGCCCGGTCCCCCGTTCCCTCCCCAGGGGAGACTCCGATCCTGGCCCCCCGGTGGGGGGCTGCGCTTGTACTGTAATTTGGCCAATAGCATATTCTGGTGGGCGATTAAGATTCGGCTTCCGAATGCTTTTTTTCCATCTTTTTTCTGCAGTATGTTTTCCCCACATCCCCACTTCTTAGTCGTTTCCTCTTTCATTCGTATTTTCTGTCTAAATTTTCTGATTTCTCTGGTTTTGTTGTCTGATTTTTTCCATGTAAACCGTGCCTATTTTCACCAGATTTTTTTTTTTTACGTCGTCCTTCATGTTAAATATTAATCCTATTGCTCTCCACTTTTGTTATCGCCCGCCTTTACAAGGCGGAACGATAGTGTTTTTGCCCGCCTCTGTGTGTGTGTGTGTGTGTGTGTGTGTGTGTGTGTGTGTGTGTGTGTGTGTGTGTGTGTGTGTGTGTGTGTGTTCCCATTATATCTCACTAACGGCTTGAGCTATCAACATGAAACCTTCGAAAGGGTATCAAGATATGGCCAAAATCTTGGACGATTTCGAAAATGGGCACTCGGGGTCAAGGTCACCAAAATGGCAGCCAAGGGTCAAGTAGTTTTTAACGTCCTTTATGGCCCTTGTATAGTTGGTCGTATTAACCATTACGCTTCTTGTGTTCGCGTTTGTTTTTTGGCTCCCCCTTCTGTCGCTTTTTTCCTCGACTTTTTTCCTCAGCCCCGCCTTGCTTCATCTTCATAAATTCTCATCCTGACTTGCGTTGCTAAAAATCTTTCTGCTTTTCTGGTTCTGTAAATTTTTGTGTGCGCAGTTTTTTTTTTTTCTTTTTTTTTTTTGTCCCATACTCGTATCCACCTAGATTTTTATGGTTTCATTATTGGACTCCCTTATTTCTGTCGTTTTTTTCACCTTATTACCTTTTTTTCTATTGTTTAATATCACCTTTATTACCGTTTTCTCATTGATTTTTTTCTTTTTAGTGTTTCTTCTCTCTTCTAGGTCTTTACACTTGACTTGAATGTTGAGACATTTTTTTCAGTGTAGCTCATTTACATTAATGAACACTTAGTGAATGTAAATAGTAAGGTTTGAGAGGAATTGTCAGTACCACACGACTCATATCATTTGTCTTTATTTCCGGAAATAAAAAGTATCTCATTCTGAACGTAAAATAAGTGATGCTTTATTAAATTGATAAAAAAAAAAATGGTTTTCCTATATACAGTAATTATATTGTACGCGGCAACAACTGCACGCTGGAGTAAGTATTTGTCATTCACGAGGTTACCACGTTGCCCTAAAATATTGTATCAAGCTTGGGATTCCAAAGAAGGTATTGTACCGAAATTACAACCCAACTTTGCGGATTTCAAGAGGATGTAAACATTAGTATAAAAGTAT